>NC_060877.1:36551927-36854957 GCF_021901495.1 Neodiprion virginianus | reverse complement strand
TCCACTGTTGGCAGTTGAATAAATTGCAATAAACCAATAAATTATTACCTAGCGTTGATGAATATCGAAGATACGTCCTCAACGATTGATTAATTCCATTTTCCCATGGCACTTACGATCGAGAATTGATGTACTCCCGAGTGCGCAATATAACTGGAAGTAAAATGATAGGGAATCAAATGAATTAAGAAAAAACTAAACACAGTGGTATTTCACAGATTCGAAACAGCTGCTAATCATCGTCACGGTGAATCCCCATTGTCATCGGTCCCGACGGAAATGGTTTCTAGTAGAAAACAACTAGTCAAACATTTACCCACCGTGCAGACATGCGTGTTCGGGTTCTCCAACGCATGCGGAGAGGAGAACCTGAGCCCAATGGCGGGGAGCTAGGGGTTGGTGCCTGGATTCCATGGGGCACATGGCCCGCACCCCACCCCGTGATTCGTACGGCTGAGCGAGGCATAATAACGTGCGATGCACGAGGTGTGCGTGAGCAGCGGTGCAGCGGGTTTGCAAGGAACCGAAAACGCGGCGTGATGCGCGACCAATCGGCGAAAACGCGCGCGGGTACCCGCCGGGCCAGCTGTCGGGCCCAAAACCTGGAAGCGGTGAGTCGAGGCGGCCTCAAGCAGGGGCCCGGTTCATTCATCACGGCCCTGGTTATACGCCGAGAGTTAGACCACCCTGGACTCACCCCGCGTCATAAATGTCCGTTAAAATTTGATTGTACCGAGAGGGTAGCGTGGATCCCCCGCGCCACGCCAAACAAGAGCACGGTCATCATTGAGTCAAGGCCACCGTCGCGAGGGTGCAGTTTTGCCAAATCTGAAACTCGCCAAGCCTTGTTGATACCGCACGGTGATGTTCACGCTTGTTGAACTGCTTTGGAAACTATGGCCTTCGTCTGGCTTGTGTTGAATGCAGGTATTTCAGCCGTGAAGAAGCAGAAAGAACACTTTGAAGACTCGGATTTAGGTTACGAATTGAAGATTTGAAAGCGGCTAATCTGCAACTGGTACAAAGCAAAGTCACTAACCCATAGGTACTAATTTTTCGCAACTCGAACGTAAAAATAGGGGATTTTGGCCGCTTGCTGAAAATGAACAAAGTACGCTATTCCTCGGTGAATGAGCGCTAGTTGGGAAATGGTGAACCATTCTCCACTAGTGGGCAAAAACTGTTTTGACTGAAACTGACTTTGATTTGTACCAGTTGTAGATTAGCCACTTTCAAATATTCAGTTCAAAAACGGTTCTTTCCCACTAGTGGCGAAATAATTCGCCATTTCCCAACTAGTACTCATTCGTTGAGAAATACTGTCTTTTCTTCATTTTCAGCAGACAGCCAAAATCTCCTAATTTTACATTTTGATTGGGTAAAATATGTGTGCGTTTGATATCCGCACTCAATCAGGATCGTTATTGTTACCTACTTCTGCCACAATATACTATTTCACTCCCGAGAAATGATTAGGAAGTCGATGTGAAGAGTCCTCGATTTCAGAGTATGCATGAAGCTTATCATTTCTAGAGTCAATTTATTAGATCTACTTTCTTTTCTATTCTCTTCGTTCCAACAAGCACCTCAAATACTTCCACAACATTGAAATTACTTTACGGAAAATATTGTTTGGTGTCTAGTAGGTACAGTGGTACCGTAATTCAAGACCAGCACTCTTACAATGGTCGAATACTTCAGTGTGTGGAAGTGTGTCAATGGAGTTGAAGTCCAGTGCTCGAAACTCTGGCAATACAATTATAATCAAAGCGTTAATTCGTAAGGGGTATAAGAATACATTGACGGAGGTAAAAATATCGAGTAGAATTTCAACAACCCGAAAAGAAGCTGGAATGAAAGTGTAATTCGTGTGCTAAGTGACGTGGCGAATTGGATTAGACGCAGGGACGGGGTCGATCACGTAACCGCGGGTAATTGTCCTAATCAAATTCTCCACCGAGGAGTGGCACGTCGTTTGGAACTGGCCGAAGGCAGACGGCAGGCTCATGAGCAAAACGTTTGCGGCACCCTATACCTGCTGCAAAATGCGTGAAGCTCCACGGACGGGTGTTTGCTTGCTTATTTACAGATGTACGGGCGAAAGACGCGTGACGCGTTGCGAAACGCTCGAGGCCCGAAAAGCCGAAAGCCCGACCGTCTCGCGCGGCACACCCTGCGTCTCCCTTCTGCTACCAGTAGGTTATACACCCTGCACCATCACTCTTGCAGAGCTTGCAGCGTCGAGGAACCCCAAGTCCCCTGGTGCCCCACGGCCAACCAGTTAGTCGGGTTCCCAGCGCCATCAGCGTTTCTCCCTAACGCACTGGGGTAAGCCGAATAATAACAATAGCACTACGGAGATAATAAGCCCCGTAATGTCGGCGCAAAATCCAATTTTTCGCTGCTAGACTTGCTGCGTTGAATTTCTTTGCTGTACTGTCGGCCCTTCAACGTGAATCGGCGGAACGCCGATTGGTGGCTCAATCGAGAATTAGCAGAGCATGGTCAGGTGATATGGGGGTTGTAATGTTGACTTTTAAATAGACTAGGAAGTCAATAATGTGCATGCAATTTCAGTTACCTGCTTCACAATTTTTTATCCGGTAAAAGCTAAATATCAGAGAAACCAGTTTTTATACAAATAGTGCAGACAAAATTTTCACCCCAAAGATCCCTCGTCAACTTCACAAGCCATCTCCAGCTTCCTCTCACTGAATCTGCTGACTTTGAAATCGCCTTTGAACGAAGTGACTTAAAAATCTGAGGCTAATCCGGCAAGAACGCGCAGCTTCCCGGGTGGCATGAAACAAAGATGAAGCCAGTTGCTGATCTGCTTGGAAGAAGATCTAGCTCTGCGAGGCAGAAAAATCCATAAAATATTGTGAGCAGCGTGTGGAGCGAGCCCCAAAGCCCCAAGTTTAAGCCTTTGCTCCGGGTGACGCGATGGGGTGAAAACATCGAGTGGGCGGCGCACTCGGGGGCCCGAGAAAAGGATTGCAAACTAGAGTTAAGCCCGGAGATTATCCACGATTCGTGTCAAAATTGTTACCCATTGTGGTGACACTGAGCCGCCTGATTTGAAAATAATTTTGTTCTACCCAGTGGGGATCCCCTGGTTATTTTTTTCTGCGCGCAGCATTCCCAGGGGGAAAAGGGTCACTGGGTCTTAGGGACAGAATGGAGATAATTTCCTTGAAAATTTACTCGGTGCGAATATTCTCTATGAATTGGCATGCACATACACTTTCAGGAATTTTCTCGCTACTACTGGTCGAACCTCAAATTAGGATGTCCGCTTCAGAGTGTTTGGGACACAGCTCAAACCTCTTCACAAGTCGGACACGAGCTAGTCGACAGAGTCATCAGAGCGGAAAACGTCCTTCTTGAATCCACTGTTTCCACCTCGCAACGACGCCCGGTCGTCCGTCATCCATGTTCATTTTTTAACCTAACGTCGAGGTGGATGATACTGAATCCGATCGATGCGATAGGGTTGTTCATTGATTATCTGTCTTTTCTGGTGGGTCGCAAGTAGGAAGAAACGGTTCACCGAAATTACGACACCCACTTGTAAGAGTTGCACTGCTGAATTAAGAACTGCGAAAGAAAAAGATGAAATTCACCCTTTGGAGAGATGAAGATGCAAGCAGTGAAGGGTGAACCTGAGAGCAAGGAGAAAGTTTGATTTGAGAAGCGAGTGGCGGGTGATCCGTGAAAGCATAGGAAACAGGTCAGGAAGCGTGCATCCCCTAATGAGCCCTATCGAAAGCGAGACCAGCCAGCGGACGAGGGGCTGAAGCGAACCAACCACTCCTTGTTTGTTGCTTTAGTTAAGCTAGTTAAGACGGTCATGAATTAGTTTCGATTCGTCCTTGAGCCGATTTCGACATGGACACACTGATCATGCCCCGTTTCGTCCCGGTACTTTCCCCGTCGCACGGATGGATCCTTGATTGGTCAATCAAGTTGGCGATGATCCGAATGTACGACACTTTTCGACCTGCACGTAAAACCAGCAAGCGAAATGAAAACAGTTTTCAAGGTGTCGGAGGTCAACCTTTCTTCAATCTTGTCACCTTTCAACCGGTTCCCGAAGAGACTCCATCCCCGAAGTCGAGATCAGAAGCAGCTTAGATGGTAAACAAACAATGGTTTAAAAAGTCATGGCGCTATGTGCCCGGAGGATTAACGATTAACGGGGTTAGTGTCAAGCCTGTCGCTTATTCGAGGTTAGCTGGTGGACCTAAGAGGCGACGGGTGGTGAGCAGCAAGTGAGATTAGCTCGAGATAATCTCGTCGCACTTGGACCAGCAAGGTTGGCTGCAACTGCGGAAACTGTCGGTCTCATCCCTTCGATACAATTCCCAAGGCGCGAGATAATCTCAACTCCATGTGGTGTGGCTGTAGTGGAAAAGTTAAGATACCAGACTATAACAATAGCTCTGATAGAAGGAAGGGAAAAAATAATATTTCCTCAAACAAGTGCGTGGGCAAATGTTTGATTATTTAGGTTTGCTCACGTGCCGCGTTCGCCGCGTGAGCTCGATCCCTAAGCCAACTTAGAAAAACTCATTTCTGTCAGGAATTGATGTATCTACTGTAGAAATTGGTTTGGATTAGTATGTTTAACCGGCTCTATGAATGTTTTTTTCTACGAACCTCCTCCAGGTACGCGTTTAATAACACATCATTCTATGTTGCTTTAGGCTTGCAGGTACACAAATCCATGATACACTGCCGCTGAAGCAACCTGGAATTAAGCTTTCACTTTACCTGCAGGAGGCGTGATTCACTTTTGTATGTCTCCTTATCGATGCCAGTGTAACTCAGTCAGCATTTCGCATCGGAGGAACTTAAAACTGTGTTTCTAGAACATTGCTCATTCCGATTTAGACTGAAACAATCAAAAGAGATCGTTTCGTTGACAGCATGATTCGAGTTCTGGCATAAAAACAGAAGATTTGGTCATTTATTTAGGTCAAATAACCTGTCTTCGAAATGTTCGGTTGTTCATTGGCCTGTTCCTCCAGATGCATTTGATCAGTGTAAAGCGTCTGAAGCTGTTGCTCACCTTTTCATGTACAACCAAACGATCAAAAGCATTCAACAACTCGAGTGCATAAGATCTATAGAATGAAAATGACGGACAGTTTGCACAATCCAGCCTGCACTCGAGGCCGTGATCGGAAGACTGGAAAAGTTGTCAAAGATTTTTACGGCACTCGTATCCATTCGAGAATATCGAGAGAAAAAAAAAGTTGCAACGTTATCCACGCATAAGTAATTCCCCGGACGCAGAGAGACTCAAAAAACGAAGAGCCTTCGGAAGAGTAAAGTTATTCCCCGAGGAAAAAACGCGGGCGAAAAATTCCCCGATTTGGTAGGAAATCTCAGAGGACTCTTTTTAGTTCAGACGACGACGCGTCCTCGCGACGGTCGCAACGAATCGAACATCGGTGAATAGATTCGCAACGGCTTTGGCCAGGTGCGACAGAGCCGATCTCTGACAAAATAGTGAAATTACCAGATCGCCGGAATATCGGCCCCCTGACGCAGCCAAAAGCTGGATGACCGAATCCTGCCGCTCTATGGCCGGAGGACACGCCGCGAGTTTTTGAAGAGAGACTCCATCTCGGTCAGAAGACGGAATCGCGACGAGAAGCTTCGGCACCGGGCCGCGACCAATGGGGCCCCATAGAGGCCCTCCGATGGGCCTTAGAAGTCCGAGGAGACCGCGGTACTGTGACGAAATCCTCCGCTACCCTGGCCGCAAAGATCCGTGGCACTTTCGCTTGTTTAGACTCGGATACCTCGACAATGGCGACGATGGCTCGTGTGCATAAAGGATGAAAAAGAGCTCATAAATTTCACCCGCTGCATCCAGCTATGTACGAGAAGTACCTAGCCGTCGATTTTTCTTCCGCTCACGGGGCGTGAAAATGGACAATTTTTTGCTCACCCATATTTGGTTGCGGATTTCGTTGTTCCGTCAATACAATTCCCAGTAAAAAAAGAAAAAAAAAAAAACTGGACGAGGATTACTTCGCGTTCGAAAAATTTTTATCAGATTTTTGGAAGAGGATTAGAAAGGTTATTAGGGACCTTTGAATGCTTCATTCTTTAATCCTGTAACACATAACAATATCGATTGAATAAATTGTAACCAAGAGACGAAAGTACTTAACCGAAAACGTAATTATAAATATGTATATACCTGCGATCATGCGTATATTACTACATCTAATACCAGCTGATATTATTGTTGTTATATACGAATAGCATGTGTAGTATGCATGTATAGATGTATAATGCCTGGGAGAGGTAAGAAGGGAAACCGTGCTTTAAAATGTTGTTTAAGAGTCAGTTTATAAATTTAAGGGCAACTAAGAAGAATTTATCACAACATTAATTAACTCGTGCGTGGAACGCGGTAGTGTATTATAATACACTGCAGCAGGCGTACCTTATACACATGCATAAACTTCGGCATGAGAGCTCGAGAAGTGGAGGTAGAGAAAAGAGAAGAGGAGAGAAAAGGAGAAAGAAGCCGCAGTTTGTCGGGCTGGAAGACGAGTCTGGACTTTGAAGTTTCAAGTTCATCCGATGATTCGCTTATTAGCATTTAGAGAGGCTGCACCGCCAGTTTGTTGTATAACCCTTCGAAGCCCCTCACAGTTTCTCTTCTCTATTCCCGGCGCACTTCCTCCTCTGCAGTCACCGACTCCCATGATACAAAGGCATCTTTGACACAATATTAGTCCAATTCGTCCGAAACACCCCTGAATTTTAAAAAACATCGAATTTCTTACACCCGAAGAAACACTTCTCTCATCATTGTAATCGGCAGAATTATGACGAATGCCAAGCCCGCATCCTTTAGACGCGAATCTAACGTCACGGTGTCGAAAATCGGCGGTCTCGGAAAACCGCCGATAGATGGCGACGGCGCCTCCGGATTCTCGCAGGCGAGGAAAGACGGGGAGAAGGGTATACCAGCGGGAGTGATTCGACCTACAATATGTTAACACCTGACCCAAGACCCCGGCGGGGTTAAAGCCTTGGCTTGCCCGTTTACGACGTAGGCTTACGGCCGTTCCGAAGCTGGATATTCGATCGGAGAAGCGGCCTCTGCACGGTACCGGCGCACAATTTATTTCTAGTACCTTGCGCCTCGGCTGCCACGCCGCAGAGTGCGGGCTTTGAAAATAACGCTGAAGATATCTCGGCGGCAGCAGCAGCAGCAGCAGCAGCAGCAGCAGCGTTGCTCGTATAGCTCGCAATTTTTCACCGCGATTTATTAGAGCATCATTCTAGGAGTTTACGACGCACCTGGCCGCCCGCGCCATCTTTCTTTCGCACCTTCGGTCCGCCGCGCCGCCGCCTCTCGGGCTCCGTATCACTCACTCTCTCTCTCTCTCTCTCTCTCTCTCTCTCGATTCCTCATTTTCTCCCAGGCTGTGAGGCTCCGGGTTAATTATTTTATTCTCACGCCCAACCCGTCAGAGACTATACGCGTGCCTTGGATTAGACCTCACCTTCGACCGCCCGAAGACCGACACACGGAATTCGACCTGTTCTCACCCCGATTCGAAGTTATCAATCGTTATTAATAACCTTGGTCCGATCAAGCTGCTGCTAACGCTGATCGTGTTTTCACCCATCGCTGAGAAAAATTTGAAACGGATATCGTTGTAACAATTTTCATATTATTAGAGACGCGAGTAAATGTGGTTCAGGTAACAATGATCAAAAAGAATAGTAACGTATACCTAACTTTCTGGTTAAGTCTAGAAAACTCATTATCATTCTGTACTCAAAACTGTGTGTGTGTGTGTTTTTTTTTCTTTTTCTTTTGGTTACGATAAAATATGAAAATAGTTAAGGAGCTCTGGTGATTACAATTATAAGTTTCTTTCTTCTCTAAAGAAAAATACAATAGCGCATATGATTCAAGATCGTTGCGCGAGCACAAATTTCAAAATATATTTACAGTTGGTCAAAAAAATTCCATGGATCAAGCATTTGTCGGGTGAATTTGATAAATGATACTTGACGCAATAATTTGGCAAATTGTAATTGAATCGAGCACTGCATTTGTTTTTTTTTTCTGTATCATCGACGTGTTGCAGGTTTTAGACTGTTGCTTTTAATTCAATTTGCTTCACGCTCGGATTGGGCTCGATACCTCTTATACGATGAAGTCTTTCGTTGTATTTGCTTGCACAAATGCGGGCAGTTAAATGTTTCGTCAGAATTAATGAACGTAGTACGTACTGATTGATATAAGGTTCGCCAGAGTTATTCGTAACATTAATTATTCTCCATTCTGACACACCAACTTTCGATAGTAGAGCAGTCCCATCTACTTCTGCAACCTTTTATTTATATAATAATGATGTTAATGAACATGACGATAAAAGTAATAACAATTAAGTAGAAAGTTCGATGCTATATACATAATGAAAAGCAAAAGTAAAACCAGTGTCTGCATCGTCAATTTGTTACGTTAGCCGTGTTCTGAAAAAATAATCCATGATAGTCGTTATGAAATTCATTTGATCAAAACTAGAGATAATTTATCAAACGAAGTAGTAAATTCAAAAACTCGAAGTGAAATTGAAACTCAAAAAATCTTGGATGATTGAAGTAGTTTTTGAGATACTGATGAGTCAATGAAGATGACTAAAATTATTGGAACTCACTTGGAATCACTTGCAATCACATGATAGTACTGAAAAGATGCAAATCGTTTCAAGTCTTACGGTAAACGTCAAGTGATTTTCATTTATTAAAATTTTACTGTATCTTTTTTATCATGCGCTTTCAATAATTTACAGCTTACGAAAGTAATTTCCAACGATTTTCCAGCGTTCCTCGTCTTTTCCGGTATTTCTGATTTCTGATTTCCATTTCAATGAATAAAAATCGCTCGAAAGGAGTATTTAATAAATGGTACGTGAAATCATTCGTTTAATTTCCGTAAGTGAATAGCCCCCGGATAGAAATTTGACTGAGTCACAAGAAAGAGTAAAAATAAAAAATAAAAGACGGTATTTGGAAACGATGCATAACCGTTTCGACGGTGTGGCTGGGAGAAAATACGAGCCTCGAGTTTGCAATACAGCGACGTTGGTATTGAGCGTGCCGTTGCACGGTCACACTTCGTCGTTCCCTTTGCTCGTCGAACCCTTCGCAGCAGCCGGAACGACAGCGTCGTTTTTTAATTATACTCTTGGTGTGCGTCATTAATGCCACCGCAAAATGGAGAGCTTTGATAATCGACGTGGGTTTAGGGGTCGATTTTCGTTACCACCGGTTGTGACAAAAAATTTTTTGTGTCAATCATCCGTTTTGCCATCCACTATATACTATTTGTCGTAAGAAAAAAAAAAAAAAAACCGACGAAATACGATGTAGCTATGCCGGAATACAACTAGGAAGAAAAATGACGCAACAGTGTCTGGGACCACATCTTTAGAACAAGCTGGAACGAAGAATCATCTGGAAAAAATAACATGGCTTTATCTGCGTTCGAATTCAACTCGATCACGTTGGAAGATGTTCTTGCTTAACATAGCCAACGATGCGATTAAGGACTTCCCAGTGGTTCGAAGGTGTTTGAAGTGGATGGTATAGTACAAACGTATCCGTAACCGAGGGTCGGGGAAAAAAAGAGATATAGAATAAAATTGAGTACAAATGAGACAGAACCGCCCACATACGCTAAGAGAAACAGACTGCAGCACAGGCGGTGTGTGCAGCCGGCGAAGCGCATCGTTGGAGCAGTGAGAGATTATACGACAAAGTTAATTACTACGTGGGCCGGTCGCGCTGTTAGGCCGAACTATAATATAACGCCTCCCATTCGATCTTCCTAACCGATCCCCCAGCAACGTTTGTCATCGGCATAACCCGCTCCTCCATCTTTAATAACTATTTAGTGTATGTATGCATGTATATACCTATGTGTATGTATGCATATACATCTCTTCCGCCAGTTAAGGACTGCTACTATATGTAACTCCTCTAATGAGTTCTTCTTTCCGTGTCTATGCGCGTGTGCGTGCGAAGGTATATCCTGTGCATGTATCAATCATCGAACTCAAAACTCCGAAACGGATTTCGAATTCTAGACGGAATCGAGAACTCGCCGTAGTTTAATTATCGGACGTTAAGAATTAATGCAGTGTCGTTGCGATTTATCTTAAATCGGCGATGTCATAAGACTTCGGTTGATCTGTTTTTCTGCGCACTTTCCAGAACAGTTCAAGGGGGATAGCTTTAACTTTAATCCTTCGATAGCATCAACTTTTAAGTAACCTCAGACGATATCAAGTCACTTTAAATGACATCAAATGGATATGCGGCCAAACACCTTGTCCTTGATAACAATATTTCAAATAGTCCTTGATTTCAAACAACTTCGCGTGGTTTGAAGTGAGTTTAGGTGACGTCGAGGTGCCGTAAATGATTTAAAAATGCCTTAGTGAACATGCTGAGGTATGCAGCTTGCACACCGTACAGTGCGGACCAATATCGCGCGCACGTCTTTGGATTTCAGAATGGCTTGACGGTGCAGCTTGCTATTTAAATAAACCCTTTGTCGGCCTGTCGAGCCCATTAGCCAAGTACCTTTATAGCTTCGTGTGCCGATATGCTGACTTACTATTTTATACACTCGTGCCTACACGCGCACATATACATGATACACGTACATCCTACATACATTTTCATATGCTCTCAATGGATGCCAAAAATATTTCACGTCCGTTCTGAATATCGTTATGAACCAGCGCTTGATAATTTAAATCCGTCGTTTTTTTCCCCCTCCTCATTGTGACACGATCTGAATTTCGTGCTACCGCGAGTTATCGCAGTCCCGAGATTGTTTTAAACAAGTTTTTGCAACAGATTTGCGAAGCCCTCTTTGTTTCAGCAGCAAAATTGATGATCTTTCCTAAGTAAACTATAAGCAATTCCGGACTGACGGTGAACAATTAAACGACAATCTGTCACGTTTTTTTTTTTTTTTATTTTTACCGTTCTCGTGTAGTCCGTTCCTTTTTTCACCATCCAAGGGATGGTGGCCAGGTCCGACTGCACGGAGGAAACGCGTTACCAAACAATCCACAAAGAAAAGAAGACCTCCCGTGGGCATGGCACAGCGTGAGTTATTGGCCCAGCCTCCTATAGCGAGCAGGTGACATGGAAAAATGACACGATATTGTTTAGTTTTCACTTGGGACGTTTGGGCCCGAGGTTAATTTCTACAAAACATGCTTCGTTAATTAGGAGGATCGTCCGATTCTCAAAGTGAAGTACGTCTATCCCACCTCTCATCGAGAAGCGTAAAAAAAAAAATAAAAATACACAGATAAAAGAGGATCCCGGCCTCTCGGTTTTAAATTTGAAAAAGCAATTGTGAATCACGTTATGTGCACGTTCTCTGAAAACCCATTTAACGCACCGGATGCACTGCACTAAAGATACGTAAACCACTCGGTAATATCGCGGCAGGATTGCATATCCACTGTTAGGATGGGGTCAAAAGACGCCACATATATCCTGTTCGCATCACCGAGAGAAGGTGTAACATTTACTGCAATGTTATGCTCATCTGGCCGGCTACCGAACGTCTTCGGAACTGCGCCAGACTGACCTCATGCAAAACGAGCTTCTCGCTTCGTTGCCAATTTTCATCTGGCACTGATAGCAATCGTTCCGCCTAGGTTTAGACTCGAAGAAAAAACGGACTGTCTAGAGGAATGGAAAAGAAGAGCGGAGTGTACCTGTGGAAATGAAGTCACTGAGGCAGAGAAGAAACAGCGAAATCCCAGCATCGAAGGTTCACTGACGATGAGAAAAATTTCATTCGTCATAGTAAATTCAAAAATTCAGTAAAACGCGTATCGTTAAAAAAACTGTTGAAATATTGTTGGAATTAGGAAAAACGAGGTACACCTAACCATTTTAACCATACTTTTTTAGTTAAACAAGGCTTTAACGTCAATTTATCGTTGCACAAGCATTAAATTTTTGCAACAGTTACAAAAAAATATAGCAACAGTGATCGTAATGAGAAGAAATAGTAACAGATACTAGACTTTCCGGTAACAGCTAGAAAAGTAATTTTCATTTTCTACCTAGAACTATATTTTGCGATTGTTGTAAAAAATGAAAATAGTTCAGGACTGAGCGGTAACCGGAACTAAAAATTTCCCTCAGTATTGTAATTCATTTCTCACGATGTCGTCGGTGTTGATGTTTTACTTATTCGACAGGTTCGGATCAAGTAAAACAAAAAAGGAACAAAAATTGCGCTCCAAGTACGCGTAACAACGGTAATTGCGTATCGGGCTGCATGTCCAATCAACCCCGGTTCCTTTGAGAAAACGGAATATAAGTGTTAAAAAAAAGAAAGAAAAGGAGCGGACAGAAATGGACAAGAGCAAAAAGGAGACTCAGCTGAACTATTTGTGGCCTTCCTGCAGCCAGGCATGGTATTCGGCAAGGCGTTAGGTAAAAACGCATAAGTCACAACGTTGCTCTCCGCATGCCGATGCAGCACAGGAGTGGGAATGGGTGCAGTTTTAGGGCAGGGTCAGAGGGCCCTCTGTTCCAATTTTGTGCCCAATAAGACTAATTCGTTCAAAGGTACCGCGGGACCGAGACTTATAAATATTGCTGCAGAATTTGGATAGAAAATTATTTTACGCCTCTGGACGTCGACGAAGAGGCGAAGAATGTCGGGACGGAAACACGCGCCCCGACTGATAAATCGAACCGTCTTATTGCTGACACAGACTGCACAAAGATCAGTCCCAAAAGAGGAATGAATGCCGCGGACGTCGGCCGATGGTTTTCAACAATTGAAAATTGGGCACAATTTGGATAATTTGATGCAGGATAAAGTGACCCTGGCTTGTGTTCATAATGGGATAAATTTCGGCCTGGATCGCAGACGCGACGACGCGACTACCGTCAAATTCCGAGATAAGATCTGTCGAGTTATACTCGTTATTCGTTATTCGTCCGATACCACGAGACGCGAAGCAACGTCACTCGATAGTTAGAATAGGCGCACAAACAGCACCTCTGTGTTACCACAAATAAGACTAATCGGTGTCCCGCTCCGCATCGACACAATACCCAGCAATTGTCGTCTGAAGCGTCAGCGACAAAGCGGCGCTTCACCTTGGTACCAAAAGGTCGGATCTGCGGCAGTCGTTAGAGGAACAATTTGTGAGCGAACGTAAAATGAACAAATGGTAGAGAAGGGACGGAGGTGAAATTACCGTCGAACACTGTTTACCGTCACCGGTTCTCGTAATTTCGATTGTCGTTCATTTTGACAATCTGAAAGAGTATAGAAAATTACTCGAAATACGATGAAAAGTCGAGGCGAAGGATCGAATAAGCCGCTTTTTACACCGCGCTGCGGTTTGGTAAACGGCTTAGAAGCCCTCGGAAACCAAAGGTTAAATGTCACACTCTGTAAATAGGAATTTTTGCATAATTTCAAACATTCCGGGCGAGCGTCCCGCGGCATTCGCTCGAGAAGCGTCCTCCACCCGGCCCGTACTAACCCAACCTGCTCTTGTTCCCTTCCTTTCAGTGGGTGGCCCAGTTGTGGGGCCCCAAAGTTATGCAAAGGATGCATTCTTCCGCTCAATAAGGCAATCAGAAAGATATTTGGAGCATTTGGTAGTATAATGAAGAAGACGCGCAAGACTTGAGGGTGAAATTCATAGTTCTTTCGCATTCACGGCGCCCTGCGGTAATGAGCTTTCCGATGGGTGGTGCTCACTCGATATGACGATAAATGGACAAAAAACAAATAAATAACAATAATAATGTAGCAAGTAAGCCGAGATGTGACGATCGTTTTTACGGCGAGTCGCATGCGGGAAACTTTTTCCACTCGACGAAAGGTCTGCAATTGAAACCGCGGCTTTCCATTTTTTAAGGGATTAAAATTTTCCTCCTGCTTGTCAATCCTAATCTCGCACGCGTTACGAGTACGTTACTTGTACAACATCGCGCGCATAGGCCAAATGAGCACCCCCTGAAAATTTTTCTATTAAAAGTAGCAATTAGTCCAAGTCCCAATAAATCTTTGTGAGTGATACGATCGCATCAGTCGTTGTCAAAGGCTCACGGCGGCAGGCCCAACGGACCCCACACCACTCGAGGCCCCGCAGCAAAGATTTTTGAGAGCGGTCCGTGTTTTGAGTAATGGGCGGCGTGTCGTTGTTATGTTAAACTAGGTGAGAACTAGGGTTGCGGTCCATTAGAATTTTTAATGCGGGCGTTTAGTCGTCGAGGACGAAAAATAGAGAGCGAAAGAGAGAGAAAGAGAGAGAAAGAGAGAGAGAGACTTTAATGCCCATCGCTGCCGGCAAGCGAGCACGATGGTCCCGCGTACGGAGCTCCTAATTACCGCCGCCGCCACCGAAATATTACCAGAGAAGAATTTTCTCCATCCTCGAACACCGCCGCCATTTTGTCTCACGAGTCGCGAGACTTTCCTACAGCTTCAAACGACCCACAATATCCGTTTTAAAAATCTCCCCTGCAAAAATCTCCCATTAAAAAAATTCCCCTCCGCAGAATTTTATATTTTCACCCAGATTTTCATCGAATCGTCAATATCACACGTTTTTATTTGATTTTATTTAATTTTATCTATATTTTTCTATTTCATTCTTGTCAGGGGTGATTTTTTGCAAGAAGATTGGAAGAAACAGATGTCTTGGGGGAATTTTGTCCTGAGATTTTATCGAGGAGATTCGTCAATACGAGATTTTGACCGGTTACCAATGAATCGTAAGATTCGAAGCGTAGTACCTTGCACAGGAACGCCAATGTCACAGATCACGCGTGCCAATATCCGCGTCGAAAAATGTTAGTGACGGTAATGTTAGACCGAGACGATCCTCGTCGATCCTCTTCTAACCGAAATTGTCGCGGTACTTGTTGCCTGAGCAGGTCAATGGGAACATTGTAAGAAAATACAGAAGATAAAGATTGAAAGTTGGAGTTGAGGTTACCTCAAGTTTTACATATCTTTTGCACATTTGCACTGATCGTGACATCGTGGTCAATGTGGTCACCATCGCCCGGTGATTTCACATCCATGGCTGAAAGGGTACAGCGGTTGAGAGCCACGACTAACTTCGTTTTATTCGTCCGTTTAGCAACCACAGAACTCTGAGAACGCCACATAATGCCGATGTGCCTACGCAAGATTCCAGATGCAAGTTGTTCATTTCAGTCGCCTTCCTACGTTCAGCAGATATCGATTGAATGGTGCAAGCAAGGTTTGGAACGCAACTCATTCTTCCGATGATGAATGTACTAACGTTGGAGGACAATTGTTCCACTATTGCAGACTCGGGATTTGACGTTTCTTCTCTTCTAAGTAATACACCTAGGTATAAATGTTACCGTCCTTGGGAATGCCGGTAGCAAATTTTGGGTAAGGCGGTTCACACCGTCACGGTATAACCCTACACGCCGCGGGGATCGAGAGGCGACCTTCACACCGCGTTATCAGTCCAAGAACGTCGAGAAGACTAGCCATTGGAAGCTACTGACGCCTGGTACTATACGTAATATAGTAGATAATTATCTCCCGGAGGCTTTTCAAGCTGAAATCCTGACGACGGATCCATTCTTCTCGGCCGTAGCCGGAGTATCTGCCTCTGTACCCTGGACCCTAAATCTTGAGGCATTCAGTCTAGAAAGCGACCTGCAGGCCGCCCGCAGAAAGCTCGGTACAATATTTGCAGCAGTCTCCAACGGTTCCTTTATGCTCTCGTCACGACGCGCAGCCAGAAGCTAGACGCTCCGCGATATCGGCTGTCGTCACTGAGAGATCCTTCTGTCGGACTGGTCGAGGACCACGAGGACCCCCCAGAGTCGTTCCGGGCCCCGGGAAACGCGGCCCGAAGTCTGGCCACGTCTTGCGCTACCGTGCGTACCGGAAAGATTTACAGCTCGCTCAGACCCCGCCGGTTTATAGGGCCCCGTAAACTTTATGTACCCCCATCATACATTCATTATGATTTTACTCACGGACAGTAGCGCTGTAAATATTCTTCGACGAACTCCGCTCACTGACTAGCCCCATGGGCCTTTCATGCAATTCGAGACGTTTCAGCGTGCTCCTCGTCTTCTCGTTCCTCCTGCAGGGGGTCGCCTGTTCTGCACGTTAAAGTCATTTCGAGGGTTGACGAGAGGCAGAGCCTGATGCTTCGCTCTTTCACAATCCTTCACACCTCGTTCTCGTCGGGATATTATTGTATTTGTTGGTAAATATTTCCAAAGCTTAGTAGACATTGTCAAGGACACTAAAATATAACCTTTGTCTATCGTCCTAGCTATCCATTCAGTGAAAATATACAGGAATTGCCGTAAATTGACGACCGTCACGCCTATCTTCATTCTTATTTCCCAGTGTTTGAGCTTTTTCATGTGAACTAGCACTCGTATCATTGGTTGGAGGTAGGATCAGGTTTTCGGATCTAGGAAACTGAGCGCAGGATGGACAAAGCTCGTCTGTTAAGAACACTCGATGAGTAGTATGCGGTATTTTTAACTACCAGTTGACCTTATCGAATCATTGTCGAACCATCTTGAAACACAAGTTTATAGGTTCGATTGAAAGTTCAACGGAAAGGTTGATTTACGTCGGGTTCAAACGAGTCGAACCTTTAGTTTCAAAAATTTATAAACCCCATACCATGTGTCAGCAATGTTCTAAGAATATTTGAACTCCACGATGTACGATTAAAACTTGTAAGTAGAGGAAAATATGGTGCAACTGACAACCCTCGTGTAGTGAACCTTCGTCATCGTTCAGCTCACGGGAATTCCTCTTCGGCTGGCTCATCGGTAAGCTCAAAATTGCGGAAATGTGAAATAACAGAGTTCAAATACATGTGACGACAATCCGACTGCGGTAATGAATCCCAGCCACTGGACTAGCTTAAATTGCTTCACAGTCTTGGAGTGTTAAGAAATTGAGTGATGCTGTAGATTTCGATATATTGAAGTGAACGTTGGCTTATGTAGCTTGACGTAAACGATCAAAGAGTTTGACATCCTGACGTAAAGGAAAAAATTAAATCTAAGGTAACGAGTATAACAAGTCGATGGTCAGAATGACTGCGGTACCTAATCGGAACGAAAACACATCACAGAAACGAATAACAAACAGATGAAAAAAGAGCTTGCAAAGCACACTGTTCATCCAGGTACGAACTGTGACGGGAGTTACAAAAGTCCTTGAATGGTTTAAAAGGACGCGTAGTTAGGGTTGAGGGATCGTACCGGGCGCCATGTTGGCTTGGCGTAATCAGAATCGCTGCGATGGGTGAGTATTTTGCATTTACGTAAGCGGTTCGGTTTTACGGACGGTTTAAAGGGGCTTTATGTTCGGAAATATAGCGTGTCAGAGGGTCTCGAAAGCCGGGAGTTCCGATTCTTCCGAATCCGATACGCGCATGCGCGAGAATGCGGGGCGTTCCGAAGCGTCTGGAACCCAATCGGAACGAACGGGCGGGACCAACCGTGGGCCCAACGGATGACCCCGTGACCACCACCACCACCACCACCATCGCCCATCCAGCACAGCGACGACGGCCGCGTGTTCTTCGCCGACGATCCGGAGGCAACTCCTCTCCAATACCTTGGAACGAAAGCAGCGCGTTATTTGCTTTTCTTGTTGTCAATCCGTCGAGCCGCCAGGCCTCGCCTAGCCTCGCCCTGCAGGCCGAAATATCGCGAACGGATTCACCGCGGGCCCTTTTTCGTTGGCGTTTTGGTTTGTTTTGCCGTTTTTTCACCCTCGTTCGCCCACCGAAAGGCGAAATTCTTTTGTCTCACACGCGCAGTGCCGATGATCACCAGTTAGTGACCATTCTGGATATTTACACTTACACCCTTCGCCCGGCGGAACATGGACGTTGCTGGTGGAATGAGGCCCATTTTTGGCGGATATCCTTTCCAAGGTACGTGCAGTGGACGTCTTGTGGATTAATCTTGGGTTTTGAGTGTGCATCTGGTATTTGGATCATGCCGCAAGCATGCAACCTGCAGTTTCCTGGCAGCAGCATCTCAGCGTTGGTTCTAAATCGACGTCAAAGTGGATTCTGTCTCTTTTTCGCAATGGCAATCATTGACTGTGATGGGTGTTTATCGATTAGTATCAATAATTCTTTAGAGATTATGAAACTGTGCAGATATGTATTGACAGAAGCTGAAATTACAAAAAACTGATACCCAATTCCAAAGCAACGGTCATCTTATTGGCTTCCAGCAGTAGTTACGTATACCGGTTTTAACTCAAACCTCCGGAAGTTTATTATAATGATTCACGACTCACCGATTGAATGTTAATTATCCTGGAGCGCCGGATCATTGACGTAATTTTTATTTATTAAGCTACGATAATACATGCAGAGATGAATGAACTGCACGTGAAGTCTGTATTAATAAATATAGCATCGTTTCCACGCAGAGTAGCTGAAAACTGTTGAAGCATTTTTTCCAATCTACCAAAACTAAAAAAGCGAAGTGATCCAACTGGTTTTGTGCAAACAAAATTTTTTCGGTTGAAAATGACAGAATGATGCGTCTACAACCGTAATCATTTTTTCTTTTCTCCGAAAGGATAACTATGATTGCAGTTACAGAATATAAGGTATGATTAATTTATGGCTGTATTAATAACTCAGAAGTAAGCCCGTTATAATCGTGGGCGGATTTATACGATTCGTCAAAGTGAATATACCTAACAGCCGTGAAATCATTTCACCGAGTTACAATTAGTACCTAGTAGATTCTATTTCCTTCCGTAACGTTATACCTCAGGTACCTACACTTGGAAGATTGATAATTAAAAACTTGATGAAATCCGCTAAGATTACGACATGTACAACTGGAGCTTTTCGCTCTCTGATCAACAGCTGGTTATACGTTACAAAAACAAGACTGAAGACGGAGCGATTTTATTTGACAAAAGATAACTTTTCCGAAAGTAATTTTCCGATATAATCCAAACGAAACTTTCACTCTCGACAGAAATTCCTTTGTAAACTTTTTTCTCCAATCTACTCGTATAAATGAATAATCTGTCTGACTACTCCAGTCTCCGCAGAATTACAATTCGAAATGTCTTTTTCTGCATCGCATATTTTCTCATTTTTCCAGCAAAATTTAATACTGACGAAATTCTAAATTTACCGCACACAAAAAAAATTAAAA
This sequence comes from Neodiprion virginianus, assembly GCF_021901495.1. Lineage (NCBI taxonomy): Eukaryota > Metazoa > Arthropoda > Insecta > Hymenoptera > Diprionidae > Neodiprion > Neodiprion virginianus. The sequence goes on along the minus strand of NC_060877.1, from coordinate 36,835,688 downwards.
AAAAAACAACATTGTGTTAAATTAAAAAGTATACAACACCGAATGATATGTTTCGTTGATTCAAATACTTGAACGTGATTTCACCTCACACGCGAGATTTTTTTTTTTTTTGCACCAATGATATTTTTATTGATAAATAAAAAAAAAGAAAAAAAAAACATTCCCATCTTCCACAAATCCTTTCTTCGTGACTGCAGTTTTCCCTGCATTGTGTGAAAAATTTTCTGATCCCCTTCATCGAGTCTTGCAATGATCAATTTCTCAAAATCCACGAATAAAAATGCACCAAACACGGAAATAATTTCTCTGCATCCGTTATCCAGAATGCAGAGTTGGAGCACGAAATGGATGCGGAGGGTAATTCCGTTAACGACTGGTTGCTACTGTCTGTCCCCTCGTTAGTTATGGGAACGCCTATAACCAAACTCTTGGTTAGTAGTATAACTTTCGCTGCAGCTAAAACTTAACGCCCCCAGACGCGTTATTCGTCTTACTTTACTACTTTTTACAAATTTTTTTTCTCGCTCCGAAATTTTTTCCGGCCTAATTTCACCGCCTTAAACGTTTCCACTGCGGTTTTAACATGAATTTTCAACTACTTGCGCCTGCACGCAGCCCATCCGAAACCGGTCCGTCGCGTCTAGTTTTTTACAACGCGAAAAGAGAATCTCGCTTACTAATTTCAAGCAAATCAGTATAACTAACCACCTTCCAGAGACTAATGTATGCTCTGCGGACTTACCGGTTGTCCAATCCGTCTTAAGGTTCTCCGTTTCGAGTCGCAGTTTTTGAGAATACGTCATAAACTGAAGTCGAGTTTACGGGGATGAATAACGGGGATGAACGTTGACCAAAAATTCCAAAGCATCTTCCATCATTCTCAACACGATTCACGCTATAAGCTTTTAGGATTTCTGAAAGAAGTTGATTTTCTGACTTTCAGGCCAGGGTCGAATGAACCAGCTCGGTGGGGTCTTCATAAACGGTCGTCCATTGCCGAATCACATCCGTTTGAAAATTGTCGAGATGGCAGCGGCCGGTGTTAGGCCATGCGTCATTTCCCGGCAACTCCGCGTATCTCACGGATGCGTTTCGAAGATCCTGAATCGCTACCAAGAAACGGGGTCCATAAGGCCGGGTGTCATTGGCGGCAGCAAACCGCGAGTCGCGACTCCTGAGGTCGAGGCGAGGATCGAAGACTTGAAGAGGGAGAATCCGGGAATTTTTTCCTGGGAAATAAGGGACAAGCTTATGAAGGTAAGCGACGCTGTATCCGCTATAAAAAAAATTACCGCATCTTTTGATTTCGTTGACTTGAAAGCTTGAATTTTTTACACCTCCAAGGGACCGTAGACTTTAGTATTTGATATCAATTTCAACTTGATACCTCCACCCGGTACTGAGAAAACAGGTCTTGACAAACGGATCAAACAAAGTGATCCTGTAAGGTGTTCCGTTTTTTCTTTTCAAGGTATGGATCTCTAAAAATGTCAAAACCAATATCGAAATTGGGCGAAAAAATATATCAGTTCAATTCGGGCGAAAAATATTCACATATTTGTAAAATGTAGATAGGTATATGATTTGTTTCATTATTTTAAAAACGTCTACTGTTAAAATTGAATCTTCTATAAGATAATTGAACAGGTTCCATTGAATTTGAGGATAAATTCTGGTCGGTAAAAAAAAAAAAAAAAAACACCAAAACAATAATAATTCTCCACGCGTGTCGTAGTTCTTTACAAAGTTGCGTAATTGGTCAGCAACAAAACGAAGTCTGAACTTGATATTGAATGTTTTCCTTTTGTAATTTTCGTCGTTGGCAGTGTTTGTCGTCCGAAACAATCAATCTCTCACATAACCGTTTATAATTGAGCAGTATATTCAGGGGGAAAAAAGGAGAAATAAGAACTGTGAAACGAGTGTCTAAATTAAGCTCGACTGATAAATATATCTGAATAAAGAGAATAAAAAAAAAAAAAATAAAAAAAAAAAAAATGCAACCCTCAAACGGTGATTATCCACAAATGAAACCGAATTTTAAGTTAAATTTAATTCTCGATAATTTTGCAGCCGTTTCGATCAACGAGGTCCGAAAATATTCGATTTCGGAGAAATCCTAGTGAATTTTCGAACACGGTATCAAAGATCTGCACATTTTGGGCCTGATCAATTTTTCACGCGCCTACCGTGCAGTGAGGACGTATACGAACGTATAGTTTACGGTATCCTAGGAGAATAATAGAGGCGCTTGAGAGCCACCCGTAGCTTCGGTACCTATATATATATATATACATATTATACGTAAAAGACACGGGCTGAATGGAAGAGGGCAAAAGGAGGCTCTCCACGGAACTCGGACCTCCTGCAATCGTCGTTCCAGTCCTTGCCAAGGAGGACCTAAGAGCCCCTCGGGCGACTCGCGTGTCCTCTAATACGATCCTGGCCGCCGCTTCACCCACGCCACATTGGCGCGGAGTGTGAAATATCCGTGGTTTTCATCATGCGGGGGCAGAGATTTCCGTTACACCCCCCGTTTCGCAGATTTTTTTTTTTTTATTGACTTTCAACGATTTATTCGTTCTTTCATTTTTTTTCCACGCCAAGATTTAAGATATAATCGCTGAAAGATTACACGCGTAAGGGGATGTAGTTGTATATTTTTTTTTCTTTTTTTGTGTAGGGGGGGGGGGGGGAGGGGGGGATGGGGGTCGTTTGGACACACTGGTCGAAATTAACTTGTGACTTTCGCTTGCAGAAGGAACGGAGATTGAGGAAAAAATGAAAGACTAAGGGCGTCGAATTTGTGGCCACAAAAGACAGGTTATAGAAATAATCCGTGAGAGAAGAGAAATTTTAGAAATCCGAAGAATAAAATAATAAATCATCCTCTCGGCCATCGCGATCGCTTTGAGACTCTGTTTGAAAAATATGAACAGGCATTTGAGCTTCTCGACCATTTGACGAATCAGAACTTTCAAGTATTTTTCACCGACCGGATATTTTAGTTCAGCTTCAAGTTCGGCGTAAAAAGTTTTTAGGTAAAACCGAAAAATTCAAAATATCGATTGTATTTCAGTAAAATTTCAAGACGCTACAAGAAAAAATGAATGAATAAATAAAAACAGCGTTCGTTTTTACAGAATACTTCACAACCTCCTCATTTCATCGTCTTAATCTGAAATAAAAAAGAAAAGACGGTAAAATTATCACTGTGACACACTCATACCGTCAGAAATTGAAAGAAGGTTCAACGATACTAAAAATTTTTTCTCATTCCATGATATATGCGCGTTAATTTCCTTGCGGCGTGGATTTGAGAAAGTGAAAGAAATTCAAACTACCAGGAAAAATTCTAACAATTCAACTTCACTCGTGACAATCAAAGACTGCACGTAAAATTAAGGATCGGAAAAGCGCCAGTACAAAAGAGTGAAACAGTAAACGATGGATGAAAATAAAGATACAAATTTAAAGATAAAAAAAAAATTACTCGAAGTGAAAATCGAAATTTGTTACGCCGTTGCATCGGTCCGCGGTCGGCATTAATGCGGCATTTAATGCTGGCGGAAGGCGTGCCTCGAGCCCGAGGCTCTTTCTCTGGCCTCCCTGTCATCGCTCGGCCAGGTCGTTATTGTTTCTGAGATCCGCGATCGAAGATTCACCTCATAGATAGCGATCGATGCGATCTCGAGTTCCGAGAGCCCGAATACCAACCTCGGAGAGAATATTCCCTCCGTTTATTCCCTCCGGGCTATTTTTCAATCTCAGCGCTGAGAAAAACTTCATTTGTTTTCAACACTGAGAAAAATTTCATTTGTTATAGTAACTAGGAAAATTCAGTAAAACAGGTATCGTTGAAACAACTGTTTGAATATCGTTGGAATTACGAAAAACGAGGCACGCCTAACCATTTTGCGCTATCGTCGATCCTTTTTTGGTTATTGCAACGCTAAATCAGTTTCTGAGGTTTACTCTACTTTTTTAGTTAAACAAGGCTTTAACGTCAATTTATCGTTGCACGAGCATTAAATATTTGCAACAGTTGCAAGAAAATATAGCAACAGTGATCGTAATGAGAAAGAACAGTAATGGATAGAAAACTAATTTTCATTTTCGACCTAGAACTATATTTTTAGATTGTCGTAAAAAATGAAAATATTTAAGGACTGAGCGGTAACCGGAACTAAAAATTTCATCAAGCCAAAAAAAAAAAAAAGAAAAAGTTTCGTTTCAACTTCAACCCTGTTTAGTCGTCTTATGTCTCGTTTCTTGATTCTGGATCGCGCAATTTATCCCAGGGTATAATTTTCAGTTTGCGTATGACGCGCATGGTCGGATAACGGCATTACTGTGATCACTGGTCTAGGCGTCACATTTCCTGCAGCGAGTTTAATGACGTGAAATTGTAGAGCTGCAGCGGCCTGACAGCCGAAGAAGAACAATCAACGCTCGCTTGCATCTGCAGGAACAAAGTCGAACTGTTCCAGGCGCAAAAAACGATTGATCCATCGTCCTAATGCGAGATGGATAATTAATTGAACCCGAACGGCTTGTGAAGTTACGATACTTGTGATCCAATCGCGGCCGGTTTAATCAAGATCAAAAGAATAATACCGAGTCCGAACGAAAAAAAGAAATAGAAGAGAAAAAAAGAAAAAAAAATTTTATCCAATATGAAGAACAATAAAATTTATTATAGAAATTAATTAATCGATTAATTTACTATCGCACGGTTTTTATAACCTCCGGAACTTATGTGTTGCAGGAATTAGTCGCTTACGTAGGCAGCTTCTCTGCAATATGAAACACTGATAGTGTTAAATTATACATTATGTTGTAGGTTAGCTCATCTGCATTAAATTCCATTTTTCCAGGAGGGATTTTCGGACCCTCCGAGCGTCAGCTCAATCAGCCGACTTCTACGAGGCGGACGTCCTGGCGAAGACGGGAAGAAGGATTACACGATCGACGGGATCCTCGGCGGTGGTGAGTTCACAAGATATATCACGTCTACTTACTCACAGCCCCAATCATGCATGTGTCAATTGTTTAAGATATCAAAGAAAATAAAAATCAAACAGGCTTTCCGTAATATCACATTATATATACCAAATATAATGTAGGTAAATAAAAAATTCAGGTAAAAAAGTTAAAAATAATTTTCGTCGATGCCGAGAATCCTTTGAGATATATGCGACTTGACTAGAACCGTTGAGAAGATTGTGAGATATCAAAAGATGGGAAGAGCAAATGTCAAATCTTCGATATCGCAAAACTTAAGAGCAGTTTTATTGATATTCCAAAAAAATATTCTTCCTCCTTTAAACTCGAATGCATAAATTTTTTAATACGCGGGGTTCCGGATTCTTTGAAACCAAATGACAGCTGCTCGGATAAAATTTGAACACCCAGTATCCGGTGAGGCAAAGCCACGCGAGGGAGACCGACAAACGGATTACGGGAGTGTCAATATCTCAGAGGGCACGCATTATCCCTGATCGTGACGCGAACGGTGAAAAGAATTCTGTATAATTCGTTACGGAAATGAAGCCAGTAAACGCGGACTGTTGCAGTAGGATTTAACTCCGGGATCAAGAGATTCCCGCTTTTCAATTTTGCAATACATAATTCCAGAGCGATGCATAGACTGAAACATGGCCTTCTTCTAAATTTAGGTGATTAGATGGATTGAAGCATCGTTGTACTTGACAAAAATAAACTTGAATCGATACTTTTTATCAATTTCATCGTGTGATCATGATGAAAAAAGCGTTATAGTAAATTTGTGGAAAACAGTCTCCTGAATAAAATTCAACCATTGTTTAGTAAAATCGGACGCATCGATCAGATTTTTAACCATTTTGAAGCGATTCGATATCAATGCCTTCGTTTTTGGTTCCCTTATTTTCTTTTTTGTAATTATGGAAAGACATTCGTACAGCGATTTGATAAATACTCAAAAAACGAACGACCATCTATTGATAAAATTAATGAAGAGCTTCGATTTCTGGCCAACCAACCGTTTCAAAAACCATAAAAAACGGAGGTTTCATTTTTAGAATCGGCGTCAAAAATCTTACAAAACAGATTATTCAAAATTCGTTTCTGGTAGTACATAAAAATATTGAAATCAGAACTCATAAGAAATAACGATAGAAGTGGGATTTAAAAAAAAATTCTTAATCTATTTTGAAAAGGTGTATCCCTTACAATTTCAAAGATTTTGATATCCGTACAATTCTCCCCACGATCATCGAAGCACTTCCATCGATCGATCGTTCGGTATTTTAGATGGGCGATATAATTATCCTCGTAAGTTAAATCGAAACTTTCCCCGATTAAATGATTATCAAGAAGGAAAGCTTCGTGAATGAAAATAAGCTCGCAAGTAAAGCGGAGGCGTGTAAGGTAGGCAGGTAGATAGGTGGTTTGAAATTAATTCGTTTGGAGTTTCGTGGCTGTGTATAGAGGGGTCCCGGACAATTAATCGGACCGGGCGTCAAACGCCCGGCGATTTACACGCGTCAGGAATCCTTCCTTTGGTGTACAGGTGTGTGGTGTTCACCGGCCGAAAAGTCAGCTCCGATCAACTCGAGCTCTGGCGGTGTCGAGAGTGGCGTTGGGCTGGGCGTGAGGGCCTCTACCAGGGCCTCATCGGACCTCACTGGGCCTCACGAGGCCCCGCGGAGATCAAAAGCGCCGCCTGCCACACGTCAGCAGTGACGCTCAGCCCCGGCGATTCTCACCCTGCGCATCAACGATTTAAAACCAACCGATTTCTCCGCCGCGACTTTTCAAATCGCCGCGCAAAACTCTGAGATGTTGAAAGGAAATTCATGCGCGCCGTTTCGGAGACGCCTTGCGTAACATAATTCATCCCATTCATCACGCTCAGGGGTTAAGCTTAACCGATTATCGCTATTTTTAAGTCCAGATACGTGATGCGGAATTTTTTAAAAATTCTTTTAATCAGGTTTATTATCATTTGTGACCGCTGTACGTTTTCAAATGGAAATATATGCGTGGTTATACATCTGTGAAGTGGGGTGAAAATTCGTGGGGAACGGTACGCGAGCTTTTTTTAAATCTTTGCGACATTTGAACTGTAAGATAAAATTCGTTCGCTGCATCCTCAGAATTTTCTGTCTGAAGAATTTTAGTTCAACTGTTGGTTGAGGTAAAATGTAATAAAAGAGGGACCGTGATGAAAAATTTGATAAGAAAAATAGACTTTTCATCATTCAATATGACCTTTCATGGTTCACAGTCAAATAAAAATGCAAACTGTAAGTTAATTCATTCAGACAATAACTTCAACACAGCAATTAGCCACACGCACAAGAACCACCTTCAGCGCTTCAGTCGCTTCAGTCTTCAAAAAAAAGGAGGTAATTAATTTTCGCAACAGCGTATTCAATTTTCCCCAAAGAATAGAATCATTTCCGTTATATACCGAATAATTTTAAAATTCACGCGATCTCTGTAGGCCACTTTAAATAATTAATATCCATCTACATCCGGAGTTGAAGTAAAAAAAAAAAAAAAAATCGATGCCAGTTAAAATCTAAAAACATGTCCTGAATAAACATTGTCTTGAATAAAAAAAAAACCGCAAGATCAAGGTCTGACCGAAAAATTATCCGGAGATCGAACCAGTCGACCCGATTACCAAAGAAACATCCCCGATTGAAAAAATATACCACAAAGCTTGTATAATAAATGCAAGATATCTGGTTCGCGTACAGCTGTTAAAGACCATAAATAACACAGCGGTTAAATTGAGAGGTATTTAGAGACCGGAGGATCAATTTTATCGTATCATTGAGGAGGAAGGGTGGGAAGGGGCGGGAGGGAAAAGGGGATCGGACGCTAAACGAGTAAATGACATCCGGAGTCAATCGGGTCTGGTCTCGGGGCAAAGAAGAACTAAAGGCTGGTTTGCCCCGACTTCCCTCGAAGCACCTCTGTGAAGGGCGAGAGTTCGACGGTGTCGGTTATAGGTGTTGGCGGGCAGGCTAAAGGAATGACACGTAGCCGCTGGCCCTCTCTCTCTCTCTCTCTCTCTCTCTCTCTCTCTCGGCTCTCTCTCACTCTGTCCCTCAGTCTCTCCTCCTCTCCTTTCATTCTCTTCCTTTGGTCGGCATCGACCGCCGACGAGGGATTAGCCTAATGGCTCCCTCTCCCCGCTCCTCCAGAGCCGAGCGCCCACGACTTTCCACATACTCGTTCACCTCAGGAGCACGCAACTCGGTTCCGAGACATGCATTAGGTACGTGTGTCTAGGTGTGAGTAAGGACCGCGGGACCAGTCTGTGAAACCAGCCAAAAAACGATGCTGTAGCGCCCGGTTCGACGGACTGTGGAACAGAGGGACACACTAAGTGATTCACAATCGGGTTTATTGATTGTATCGATGATGGGCGACTGCTGGCACGTCGGAAACACTCGAACTCATCGGATGCCCCAAGAGGAGGAACAGGTGCACAGACTCGGCTACGAAGGATCACCGCATTGTGTCCGCACAATTGTTAACGTGGCGTCGATCTTTGCCGGAGGTGCTGCATGTGAGGGGCATTGTAACGCGTGTGCAATCGACTCCCACGGTAATTAAACACCCGTTAATTAATCAGCGACGGTGAAACGTTCGTATGGGATCGGGTTCGATGATGATCGTTGCATCGCATACGTCGTGTATTACATTATTCACGTGCGATCGAGTCGATTTGACGCTCGGTTTCAATGCTAATCACTCAACGGTCACCGGCTTCGTCTTCACTTAAACGATTGTTCGCTTGTCAACTTCGCTTGTAAATAATAACCTTTGGTACTACACACTCGCCTAGATATCCGAAGACTCGAGGTACACACATGCACGCGGATCTCTGCAGCCGATAGTGCAGACGAACACACGTGGATACGGTACGTCACTTGCCTTCTACCAACTTCGATGTCCGTCGGCTCATCGCGATTCGAAGCCGCCTGATGGATGAGTGCATTTGCAACAATCTAGTACACACTTTCACTCGGCTGGTAGAATAGTCGAGATTCAATTAAATCGGGATGCTTGGGAAATAATTATCCGCTATTCATAGTCGGCTGTCACAGTGATCAGCTGATCGAATCACGATCCGACCAAATGTTGATGCGTTACGAGTTGAGAAAAAAAAACTGACCGATTTATGGCATAACGTGTTTGTGAGGTGAAATTTTTACCAGAGATGAAGGGAATCGATTTGTACAGAGCACTTCTCGACGGATCCAACCGAGCAACGGCGGTTGTGTTTCTCGTATTTTCATCGTCCAAATTGTTGTTCTCTTTGCCTCGGTTTATCCCTCACGCTCCCCCGATATCCAGAGGGTGTGTCCCTAATCTCAGCTTGTATCTCGACGCGAGCGAGTCGCCTTGCCTGCAGGATGTTGTCGGGACCGACTTGAGAGGAGGCGGTCAGTTACCCGAACGTTATCCTTGTCACGTGAACGCGGTAATCCCGGCTTGAACGGTTATCTCGTACAACATCGCGTACCGCTTAAATTCCTTATACACCGACCGGCGTCCATCCGTCAACCATGCGCGACACCCAACGCTGCAATCTTCGTCGTGGAAATGTGATCTTCGATCGAATCGACCAACCGAACTAGAACCACGCGGCAAAACCTGGTGGAGAAAAAAAAAAACTTGACGAAGAGTAAAAACGAAAGCACTGCTATCGAAATCACCAGGTCTTGGGATCTTCGGGCATCGATGCCTCCTCCAACGTCGTCGGACACCATTCGCAAATTATTCCCGAAGCGCCGGCGTTCGTTGGTTTTTCACAATTTCACTTTGAAACCTGGTACAAGTAGCCACGACATCATGTACCAAACTTAGTTATTCGTGTACCCGCAGGTCTGTCTACGGTTGAGCAATTTCACTTGGGATCCTACCGATGACCAGAATCTTGACATCAAACTAGTCGGTATCGCTTAACTGGAATTCGAAGTCTTCGGATTTCGAATACAGACAGATCATCGACTCGATGAGTACAGGATGTAGCTTTTCGATTGACTAGGAAACTTGTGAACTTCAATCGCTCTTGGACAGTTTTGCAAGACTTTAGGGTTGTGGCAGAAGGTTCAACACAGTTCATTTGACGAACACATCTTTCATAATCAACATTCGTAGAAACCAGCAAGGTCGAACTCTTGGCTCTATCGATGCATTAATGTGGATGAAAGGATTCGACAGATCGTGATCTAAGAGGACAGTGCCTACCTAATATCGTTAGAAGATAAAGAATCGTCAATCCCTGTAATTTGCCGCACGATCGAAAGATCCTGAAAGTCAATGTCATATCGACGATCACTGTAGAACTCTAGCGATCCTTTACGGATGTTAATTAACCTCAGCATCGATGCGGAAACACTCGTCATTGCAGTTTCTCCGAGTTCGAAGCCGAAGGTGTTTCAGGTATGAAACGAAGCTGATTATGCGAATGAGTTTGCGAAAGACGTCGGTACACCTGATGCATTAATGGTGAAAAGCGCAGGACGAGACCACCAGCGCCGTCGGATGGTCAGCGGCAGGCATACTCGGTGTGAAAAGGACATTAGCGTTGCGGTTGGAGTTCGACGTGGGTGACAGTGAGCGTTGGTTAAAGACCCCTGACCTCGAAAGTACTTCCCACCATTCGTCCGGTAGCAGGACGCTGGGTTCTTAGGGGTTCGGAAAGTGGTGGCCGATTCACTTTGCCGCGGCTACTCCAGCTTCTCGGGAAATGCGAGTGCAGACAGTGGTCGATGTCCTGGTCCATGGTTCGCTGCATCATCCGTCGCTTCGGGGCGTTGACAGAAGGACACTGTGCACCCTGGTTCGGTGTCAACCACGCCGGTGAGCATTGTTCGCCTTTCGAGACATTTGTTACCATTTAGGACCTCACACGGCAAGGGAAACCCCCCACTAAGATAGGGCCGAGCCGACGCTCGAGCTAGATTTATAACTTTTACTCTCCTAGGCTTCTTTCTATCCCCCATTCATACGCCGATTGGACACGCGAGAAACCCAACGCTCCAACTCATAGCCGAGAAACGTCACCGCGTACCTCGATGCGGCTATTTATTTAAAACCATGTTTCCGAACCGGATCTGAAAATCTCGCTGATCCTAATTCCTCGTTTGTTCATCGGGTTTCAAAGTTTCTGTTCAACTGGTAGCCAAAAATTGACGCCTAAATATCGACAACCTCTTCTTTCGTCTTTCCCTAATTCCCCAATTTTCTAGTGTAACATCGCAAAGCGGAGTGTCCATTTTTTTTGTCCGTTAAAAAATAGGGTACACAAAATTCAAAGCTCGTTTTATGATTCACAAATCCATTTTCTGGCACTTATCCTCAAAAGTTTACCCAGAAAATCACCGAGACTGATTTGATCGAAGTTGAAGGAAGAGTGAAGTTTTCGACGAAGACGATTAAAGAAAACTTGCAAACGGCTATTATTTTCGATTATAAAACCATTGAATGATTATTCATATTCGTAAATATCCTAAATACTTGAAGCACGACTCGATCAATTCGGGTGGACTTTTGATAGTAACTCAAGTAATTGATGGAAATGATTCATCGGATTTCTTTGAATATTTATCACTTCTAATTAGAACATGGAAAGTATTTTTTTTTTACATTGGAATGATGTTTGCTTGTATCCTAACTTCCGGGTGAACCAACTAACCAATTTGGATGACTTTAGACGTGAAAATCATGTGTTCAGTGAAGATGATTGAGGAAATTCTACTTTTCAACTCAAGTATTTTGCTAAAATGACTCTACCTTAGCTTTTTTTGTACTTTACGCACCGCTAGTTATAACTGCGACGAAGCTTCCTTAGTCTTCCTTAACCCCGATTTCGTTCTTTCGAAAAAATTTTCAGCCTCGAGTATCGGTCGAAGAGGGAAGAGCGTTTTCCCAGCAGGGATGCTGACGAGCATATTCCGGGATGACGATGCTCCGAAAGAGATATTTGCTCTGCTCTCCGCAGGCCACCACAAATTGATTACACGCATCTTTTCACGCGATCCCATTCAGCCAATCAGGCTCCGTTCATCCGTCCATCGACGAGGGTTTATTGATTGTGTTATATGCCGCATCAGGTATCAATTCCCGCGCTCGCATTCTCCGATGCGTGTTCCAGGATTTTCCAACCGCCGATCGTTACCGAGACTCGAATGAGCTTGCGAATATCCCGCGAGTAACGAAACAAGGACTGCTCGATGCTCGCAGCGAGGCGCGACTAATTGACACCCTCGAAAAGCGTTAACAAGCTAATAACACCCGGCGCAAAACGACTCGGAGCGGCGATGGCGGCGGGATGAGGGAACGGGGGACTCGGGGAAATTATAATCTATAAAGCATTTCGTCGAGTGCCGCCCCCCGAGAGTTCTCTCATTACAAGTCCAACATATGGGCTCCTAAACGATCCAAGGGTCCCATCGCGGCCCGGCGTCGGGACTCGGGACTCGGGATTCGGGACTCGGGGAGAGGAGGAGGAGCGCGATGGAAACGCAACGCAACTCGGAGAAGAAGCGGGCCCAACTCAGAGAGGACCGCCGGTGTCAGAGGGCGCGCGAAGGAATGCCGAAGGTGTTGAGGACCCCGCTGCTCTCTAACGCTCTGCCACGAAACTACGTCGAGGAGGAACGCACCTGGCCCACGGATCAGGGGGCCTTGTCCCTCAAGATGAGAAAGGGTTCTATATCTATCTCTGTATTCTTTTATTAGGCTCCGACCTCCGGGCACCTATTTTAATTTACACCGATAGTATATGTAATAACGATACCGCCGGCTCAAACTCATCGCGAAAAATATACAACGTTCTTGCTCGCTTATTCAATTACCTTGATCAGAAATACGTAGAAATGTTTGAAGAAAAAGCTCAGTGATTTCTGGAACTTTAAGAAGCACCGGTAATGGGGCCAAATACTATCTTTCTTTTTCATCAGGTCGTATTTTTTCTAATTTCAATTGCACAATTGATTTATAGCTCATCCGATGGATTGAAATTATCAGAGTTATTACGTCATCCGTCCTAAGGTATATCCATATATATATATATATATATATATATATATATATGTAGCAAAAATAGTGAAGTTTAGCTGCTTATAAGATCTTCAACAATAAGAAAAATTTCATTTGTTACAGTAACTAGGAAAATTCAGTAAAACAGGTATCGTTGAAAAAACTGTTTGAATATTGTTGGAATTACGAAAAACGAGGTACGTTTAACCATTTTGCGCTATCGTCGATCCTTTTTTGGTTATTGCAACGCAAAATCAGTTTGTGAGGTTTAATCTACTTTTTTAGTTAAATAAGACTTTAACGTCAATTTATTGTTGCACAAGCATTAAATTTTCCCAACCGTTACAGGAAAATATAGTAACAGTGATCGTAATGAGAAAGAATAGTAACGGATACTAGACTTTCCGGTAACAGCTAGAAAACTAATTTTCATTTTCTACCTAGAACCATAGTTTTCGATTGTTGTAAAAAATGAAAATAGTTGAGGACTGAATGGTAACCGGAACTACAAATTTTTCTCAATGAAATCTTACTTTTAACGACGAAGAAAAATTGCAACGCAATTATTTGTAGTTGGTAGTGTAACAAACGTACTTGACAAAATTCCAAATGAAAATTCAGGATGAAAGCTGATTGAATAACGTAATTGCAAGAGAGAAATTAACAAATCATGTACCACTTTTCATAAAAACGGGGTTTGTTCAAATTCTATCTTTAATCTGACGTCAATTCTGAATTTAAAATACTTTACTTGGCTATCGCCACAGGGTGAAAACCGACTAAGTTTCTTCTAAAAGATCATTTGTTCACTTCGATACATTATCGTGTATCATCAGTTCCCGATGATAGAAAACGATTGCGAGACCGTGACTGGATTCGACCGTTTCTCTCCATTTATCAAATCGACACCGGCCGCCTATAAAGCCCCGGTGACAATTCCTAGCGTAGAGTAGCTTTCGAGGAGGATTGACGATCGACTAATCAGAATTCAAAGTTCGGTGGATCCGAAATATAATGAGCTTCGAATTCCTGAACTCCATCGAAATAATACCCATAACCCACGTGTCTATACGCGTACATATACCTATAATGTGAGATTCGACGAGTCTTCGTTACACACACACGCGTAAAATCCAAATCGTACAAATACGATGCGGTGAAGCTACACCGATTCCCGCTTCTCTTTTCCCCCGCTCATCGTTTCCCCCGTTTTAGGGCGTGAACAGCGTGAATACATTAACCACGCACAAGTCGGCATAGCAATACGCACACACACACACACACACACACACACAGTCGTACAGGTAGGTGGAGACGATTGGAAGAAAAAAGAAAAATGAAATAAAAAAAAAAAAAATTGTAGAAACAAAAAAAAAACAAAAAAAAAGGAAAAACGGGAGTTGCCTAAGCCGCGGCAAAGTTTCCTCTTATCTACGTGCGCGTGCACAATGTAAAGCTGCAGAAGTATGTGCATACATTTAACGCATTGGAAACACACAGAGAGACGTGCGTAGGATCGAAGCCGTGTGTCGAAGAAGAAGAGGAGTAGAAACGGAGGGTTAAGATTTGGGCTCCTCGTCCATAATAATAACGGCGGGCGGGAGGCGGGCGGCACATCTTTGGCGGCATCAACATCTGTAGGATGACAATCGAGAGAATGGAAGAATAGTTGTGGGAGACAAGTTGTGTCTTCAATAAAGGTGACGGCCTCTTTAAATTCTTGTCACTTTGACTTCCTCGCTCGTGAAGTCCAAAGGACGCCGAAAGATGTTTGGCAATATTTCACCTACCGAGGTACTATGCAACTCTCACAATGCCCCGGCCGTTTTTCGTTCGATGCCGAGAGAACTAACCCGGGACACACCTGTCCGTTTCCGCATATTGATATCGCGGACCGCGTAGTTGCGCAATTCTTACTCTTATCTATATTCACCTTAATTTTCACGTTTCGACGACGACAATGTAACCGACCTATTCAACAGTCCTGTTCTTGTTCTCATTATTCTCCTTTTTCACACTACCGCGGACATTCGAACGTACCGCATGACGTACCTACCAAGCAGACGCAAAAATTCTTCGCAAATTTCGTTGGGCTCGAACTCCGCTTGTTACAAATCGCGAAAGCTACTTCACATCTGGCTATTTACAACACTGGACAACAAATATTCACCTTTTCTACGTAACGTGAAAACTTTTGAACGATTATGTTAGGAACAGGGTTTAGTACGATAGAATTGATATTGAAATATTTTAGATACGAATAGTTTTAATGTAATATGATTTTTTGTTTATTTTTTTTTTTATTCTTTGCAAATATGCAGTTCTTATGAACAAAAATCAGGTTATATATAGTGTTACATTAGACTGGTGAATGAAATATTGTAACAAGGCAGCTGATTACTAATTTTGAAATACCTATCTGTCCTCATTATGAAATCATATTTACCTATTTTGATTCGATCAGGTCTAATTTTTGCGTTACAGCTACTACCAGTAAAATTGAACGTTTATCGTTTTGACTTACCATTTTTGATTCAAGGTTTTTTGTTATTTATTGTAAACAACTGGTATTTGTTCTAAATAACAAAACACCTTGAATCAAAGAAGGTAAGTTAAAACGATAAACATTCAATTTTACTGCCGGTATTTGTGACACAAAACCTGGACCTGAGCGAATCAAAATAAATATGGTTTTATAATGAGGATAGATTATGGGTATTTAAAAATTATCAAGCACCTTCCTTGTTACAAAATTTTGTTGACCAGTGTATTTTGCAAAGTCTAATATACGATCGTTACGTACATACCTATACCGTACCGCATGTTACGTACAATATGGGCAAGTTTCGGGCTATTTTCACATGGATAACTCATCTGACTCGAGGCTTATTCCATTCCAATATAATAACGCGGCGGCGGCGGCTCGTTTCAGCGGGTCCAAAGTTCCGCGTGACTTTTGACAAATGTGTAGTCGTTTAAGAAGCAAGTTTCACCTCAAAGAGGTTCACCGCTGGGAAACCCCGCGCCCAACTTCGGCCCCCCGTCTCCTGGGCCATTGTCAATTCTGTACAACTGCGGAACAGGTAGTACTGTGAGACGGAGTAAACAGGAGCCTTAGGAGCGCCGTAGATTTTAGAAAATTCTTTCGGCACTCCTTTGAGAAAACCGCCGCGCAAGAATCGATCGCGTATAGAGGTATGCCACTCCTGCGGATGAACGCTGCGGAAGAAAAAATGGCCGCGGTTTGACCCCCGGGCGATTCAGGCCTCTTATCTGGAATTATGCATCGATCAAAGGTGCACGCCCGGGTTTGGCGACTTTCATTAGCCTGCACCTATCGACAGTTGCATCACAAGACGTGCGGCCTCCCTCTCCTCGTGCTTGCAGCGTAATTTATACCCTCGAGTAATCTCCGTGCGATCTATTATACCTTCACCGAACAATACACGCTGCGGAAATTTTTCCGTTCATTTGACGCAGTTCCAATTTTATACACTTACAACGACGTTTTCCAGCTGTTCGTTGTCGCGTTAAACATTTTTGCTTACTTACATGGAATTGAAGGAGAAGAACATGAAAAAACACCCATGTATCCTCAACTCATTCAAGTCTCATCAGTTTTCCAGTTTTCTTACTATTCGGTGACCGATTACTTCGAGAAATCGTACACGTTACAAGTGTACGCTAAGAGAAATTTTTAGTTCCGGTTACCGCTCAGTCCTTGAATGTATTCATTTTTTATAACAATTGGAAAATATAGTTCTAGATAGAAAATGAAAATCAGTTTTCTAGCTGTTACCGGAAAATCTAGTATCCGTTACTATTCTTTCTCATTAAGATCACTGTTGCTATATTTTCTTGCAACTGTTGCGAAAATTTAATGCTTGTGCAAGAATAAATTGACTTTTGAAGCCTTATTTAACTAAAAAAGTAAAATAAACCGAACAATCTGATTTTGCGTTGCAAATACCAAAAAACGATCGACAATAGCGCAAAATGGTTAGGCGTACCTAGTTTTTCGTAATTCTGACAATATTCAAACAGTTTTTTTTAACGATACCTGTTTTACTCAATTTTTCTAGTTACTATGACAAATGAAATTTTTCTCAGTATACAATCCGATGTCGAAATCTCATTAATTCGTGCCTGTATTCAAGCACAGTGAGTTCAAGCAGCTGTTACACGAACTGGCAAGATAAGCGCGGTATTCATCCTTGGAAGTGCATTATCTATTATCTACCAATGCCTGAGCGATGTTTGCGAATACGTCAATAATCTGCGAGGCGCGTATTGTGACCGGGGCAATTGAGCATGGCCTCAAATTCCACTTTGTGAGAAATCAAACGTGTACCAAACAGAGGTTGAAGCAACAGCACGACGAGCATCAATAGCTGTCTTAGGTTAATTCCGTAGGCAAGTCCGCGTCTTCGACAATGGCTGGACAATAGCTACGGGATGCTTCGGTGTAACTGAGCATCGGAATAAAGGGACAAACGGTCACAATGCCGGGAGTCGACTTAGCTCAAATATTTGCTGGACGGGGAATATCGGAGAGATTGGTAGTCCAATCTCGTTTCGCTGTTTTCGGGCCCTCGTAAGCTCAGCGCAAGCTCAATCGCCCGTGTAAGCGTCCTACGTCCGCAATGGATACAGACACATTCTCTGCGAATTTAAATGGCACAAAGGGGAACGGCATTAAACGGCCACTAACGTCGGCCTCCGCCTAACATAATAGCGTTCGAAACACTCGATTTCTACTCAATCCTTGTAACCACGACTGGAAAAGAACAACCCTCGAACCTCCATTGAACGAGACATTTGTATCGACATGGCTTACGCGGGGATGATCAGCCCTCTTCAAGTATATTCCATAGACGTACAGTCTAGCTAAAGGAAAATATTGGAACTAACGAATTAGAAACTGAAGATTAGACAGACTGAAATCGAAGCTCGGCAGGTTTAATTGGACTAAAATTACACGCAAAAACCTACTTACTTAAACTTTGGAAGCCACAAATATTGCAATATATTTCGCAATGTCAAAGGAACGTGATTTTATAAATTGGAGCTCATTTTCCTCCTGAATATTTTCCACGCCAATTGCTATAATAATGTCATTATGAAATATTCATGGATTTTTCTATACGGCAAAGGCTTAATGTTCAAAATACATTCATTGCACAGAATTCATTTCCTTCGTCGAAAAAATTGTAGAATAGCGTAATTTCTTAAAAATTTCTTAGTAGTCGGTCCCTTTTTCTACGACACATCTACACTGACTCAAGTTGCATCCTTCAACCTCGAATTGTTAAACAACATTTTGACCATACTGTACTTTTGATAGGACACATTTTCAAATCCTCCAGACGCGTGCCTTTCCGCGTATACTCGCTTCAATTCCAACGCAGTGTAGAAAAACCTTCTCACGGAATCTCATGAATCACAATAGGTATTCACGCTCAATTGCACGCGCTAACATAAAAACGCATGGACGATTCTATTCTGGCAAAAAAGTTCTCCATTTTTTAAGGTCTGCACGTCATTGCCGTTTAATTTCGAACGAGATTCAGGCAATTTTCAAATCTTGCAAACAGTACATTAGATTATACGTAGCCCATCACGAATCGTTCCGAGGTATGTTCATGTACCAGCCAACTACCAAACGGCGATGAACCACCATCGACGTATCTGGAATAATTTTATGCCTGCAAAATGGCGGACAGAAAGCGCGGCTCACGCAGTGCGCAAGATGGTGATCGGGTTTACGATGGCTTTATGGATAACTTAATGGCCATGCAGGTACCGAGCACATACGGATTTCATTTCGTGTGAACGCATGCGGAGTTATTAGGAGAGCGATAAAATGCCTTGGAGCGCGGCCCGCAAACGTTCCAACGTCCTTTATGATCCACGATCCATTCCATGGAGCTCACACAATCCACCTCGCCTCAAGACTCCATACCCTCCCTAATTTTTAGCCACATACGTAAAAAATAAATCGGAATTCCGGTTCCGCGTTATACTAGTGAAAAAAAAAAATGTAACTCACCTTAAGTGTATTCCAGACTGGAAATTGGGGCATCACAGTTCCTGGTAGTTTCGTAGAGAAGTGATCCAGAAGCTCGAAGAATCGTTCCAAGGATTCCTCACCCGTCTGAAAATTCACAATTTCATAATTAGGGATTTTTGTACGGCTGAGAAATCGTCGGAACTTGCAGTAGAAGTCGTACAATAACATAGGAAATTTCGACTCGTCATCCGGAGCTTTTGCTTCAAGTCTGCGTAACTGCATCTACTACTGTACCGTTGATCTAATTTGGTAATGACTCAATTCTCGCGTCGTTAGTGGAGCAGGTCCGATCGAGATAAGATCGCGCGGAGCCGTTTGAAGAAACAATCGAGTATGTATTATTGACCGTCATCGATCGTATAACCGAGTGATAAATGGTCTTGATCAGGGTACACAAAGGCCACCCAGGACCCGCTCGAACTTTGGTAATGGGTGACTTATGGGTCCGCTCATCAATACTTCATTCACCGCCGGCAACTGCAGACCGGCCGTCGAGTCTTCGGATGATCGGGCAACTCTCAACGATTTATTGATTATTAATTACCGTTATTTGAGAGCCTCCTTAGAGTAGCTCCGCAAGATGTTGACCGAACGGTGTACAGATTTCAAATCCAAACCGCAACTCCGGGGTCCGGGACCAACATAATATTGGATTCCTGTTTCCTCATTGTCTGCTCTTTGGGAAAAATCGGCCACTTGAGAGTTTCATAATAATAATTTGTTCCAGGTCGTTGTGGCGACGATTCGGACACCGAAAGCGAACCCGGTATCCCCTTGAAACGCAAGCAGCGAAGAAGCAGAACAACCTTTACCGGTGATCAGTTGGAGCAGCTCGAAGCCGCCTTCCTCAGAGCCCAATATCCAGACGTCTACGCGAGGGAAGAACTGGCCCAAAGAACGGGCCTGACGGAAGCTCGAATCCAGGCAGGTCTTCCAGTGATAAATTTTGCACGGATCTTCGAAACGTCCGCGTCGTTCGAAACCGCAATTCAAAATGTGAAGCACACTAACTTCTCACCATTCAATAAACGTCATCGATTCCTCTTCACAGGTCTGGTTCAGCAACCGTCGAGCTCGTCTCCGGAAGCACGCTGGAAGCATAGCTCACTCGGTGGCGAGTCTGCCTTTGACACCGTGCCAGTACACGGGGTCACACGAGCTCTCGCAGATCCCACAGGTTCCGCAAATGCCGGTCGGTATTCCCCAGGTCCCAACCTCGCTCCATCAAGCATCGACTAGTCTTCATCAGGTCCCCGGCGGGGTTCCCCAGGTACCAACGAGTATGGGCCCGGCTTTGGGACACTCGGCATCGCTCAGCGGGCACCTCGGATCGCTTCCTGGACACGTCAATTCCATGCAGATGAGCCAGTCCTCGTCACCTCTGCAGCCTCCGGCTGCCCACGCGGCGCCTTCTTCCGTCAGTCATAATCCAGGTGAGTTACGGGAAAACCGAAAAGTTCCCCGACTTTCACCCTTAGCATCGACTTTACGCCCCGCTTTACGTTTTCTGTTTATCAGGAAACTCCGACTGGTCTCGGGCCCAGCTGGGATGGGGTCAGTTCAACCAGTTTCAAAACAGCGAGTACTCCGCACATCCTGGAGGACATCACTCCACCCAACCTGCCCATCCTGGACACGTGACTCACGGCGTTCAAGCCTCCGTCGCAAGCGAGTGGGTTGGCTATGATCAGGGATACGAGTATTCTCAGGCCCAGGCTCAGGCCCAAATCAACTATCATCGTAGCGTCGGCGGGATATTTTAGCGAAGAAATAAATTCATTGTACATAAGACGTATACGCGTTCGAAATCGCAGATACTATATATATTGTAAATGGCATATATATATGCATACATAGATAGATAGACAGAATTATATGAAACATTATAGGTGTATATAATAATAATACTTATTATTATATAAACAAAGAAAACACTATTCTTCACTCCGTGATTTATGTCCTTCCTCAAACCCTTGAATTCCTTAAAATGAACCAACGAATGACTTTCATATTACTGAGCTAGTTTAACTGCGACTAATGGTTTTGCGCAATACGGCATACGTCTTCTTGACTTTTTAGCAATACACCTTATACCTCCGCGTCAAATAGATAGATAATGATAGAGGACGAAACTAGAAAAACATGTTTGCTATTACTGCATGTTATCTATTTGTTCAGTTCTCGGAACAAGTGGGAGCTCTAATCTAATGAAAAAAAGCTGGACTGAGTGTTGATAATTGTTTAGATAAAAGGCTGTGACACTTGTCGTATGAAACTAGTAACTCATTCGCTTGCTGAATGTTTTTCTTCTTTTTTTTTTCTCAATGAAATAAAAACAGTCTGACCAACAAGAAGACCTTTGTCATTTCCGTTACAACAATTGTCGCAACAGATAAATCCATCACAATTACAATTTTGGGTATAACAATTTACGTGACGGAACACCGTGCCGGTATTATCAATTCGTCAAGTGTGAAAGTGGGGTATAAACTGTTGTATAAACGTCACGAATCTTTTCCTTAAAACAGCTGAAAGCTTGCAGTAGTGCATAACGATGATGTCAATTCAGTTGGAAAACGTTATCAGATTAATTTACAACCGGTAGTGAATTATCTGTCGTATACGGTGCAGATTGTCAAATGCGATACAAATATTTACCCGTGATTTGTTGTTCGAGTGGTAAAACGGGGTCATAATCAATGAGAGTATAAAAATCCAGCGATACTGATGTTATATATACAACAACTCGAATCGCGGAAGTCAAATACGGAGAAACGACGCTTCACTGTCGACTGGCGCCATGAAGACCTTAATCTGTGTCGCTGCCTTCTTGGTAAGTTATAGTTGGTCCCGTCGGAAATTCTTGATGACGATCAAGCCGCGGATATAGCAGCTTCGAAAAAGCACAGAAGCTTGTCAAAATTTTGAACCATCTCGCACGTTGATTCCTTAGGTAATTTGCGAAGCTGGTCATCCGAATCTGAGCTTTCTGCGAGCTTTGGTACGAGGCGAGGATGGCGTTTCAAGAACCGACTTCCCGGCGTACGAAGACAAGTGCACGAAGATCCGAGAATGCATAAGTTGTTCCGAAGCGAAGGTGTGTTTGCCGAATGGCGAGCCGATTGGGACGGTGAATTGCTCCGTCTGGAGCCCTTCGACGCCATTCTGCGACCCGGAGAACGGTCTTTGCACCTCTGAGGAGCCCTCGAGCTGCGCGGAGAAACAGAGACCGTTCCCATGTCCGCCCCAGGATGGCACCTATCCGGACCCGGAGGACTGCGGGCGGTTCCACTACTGCGTTGGTGGCAAGGATACGACGATAGTCTGTCCGAAGAGGAACGTCTATGACCACAGTCAAGGGACCTGCAAGCTTCGCCGACGGCTGTCTGACTGCGTGGAATTCAACTGCGTCCACAGAGAGGGCGAGGACATTTTGTATCCCGAGGATGATCGCATCTGGGCGACTTGCGCCGCTGGCAAAGCTTACATCATGGGTCGATGCAAGGAGTACGAACGGTACGACATCGCCCTCAGGAAATGCTCCAGGATCTGCAGGGCTGTTGAGAACCAGCCGATCGAGGGCGAGTGCGGTAGCTACATCAGGTGTGCTGAGGTTGGAATTGGGCAGTTGGAACCCGTAAGGTTCCCTTGTCCACCTGGCCAAGGCTTCGATACTGGTAAGAAAGTGTGTAGCCCGAGCGTTTCTTGCTCTGCTTCATCCGGTAGCGAGGAAAGTAATGCTGGTAATGAGGACGGCGAAAAGGATGAGGATGACGAGGTCGATGCTGAGGCTGGTGGTTCGCGGTTACTCTCTTTCCGCATCAACAGTTCTGGCAATTCGAACAGTAATAACAACGTTTCGAACGGAGATGACAGCACGAACGGTAATTTAATCAATGGTAACGGTAACGGGAATAATACGAATTCCGGAAACGTTGGATCAGCCGGTCGGTCTGTTATTGCTTCTCGTATCATCAACAACTCGGGGAGTAATAACACGGACAACAGTATTGAAAATGGTGACGATAGAGTCGGCGGAAACCTCGTGAATGGTAACAACAACGGAAATTCAGTAAACTCGGAGAATGTAGGATCCGGAAACCAGAATAGGATAGCATCTCGAATCATCAACAACTCGGGGAGCAACAATGTTAAGAACAATGTCGAGAACGGTGACGATAAAGTGGCAGGAAACCTCGTGAACGGTAACAACAACGGAAATAAGGAAAGTTCGGGAAACGTCGGAACTGGAAATCAGAATAGAATGGCATCTCGAATTATTAACAACTCGGGGAGCAACAATGTTAAGAACAATGTCGAGAACGGTGACGATAAAGTGGCAGGAAACCTCGTGAACGGTAACAATAACGGAAATAAAGAAAGTTCGGGAAACGTCGGAACTGGAAATCAGAATAGAATGGCATCTCGAATTATTAACAATTCGGGGAGCAACAATGTTAAGAACAATGTTGAGAACGGTGACGATAAAGTGATAGGAAACCTCGTCAATGGTAATAACAATGGGAACAGTGAGGACTCCGGAAACGTTGGATCCGGAAATCAGCACAAGGCTGAACCTCGAATCATCAGCAACTCAGGAAGCAACAACTGGCACAATCAGGTTGAGAATGGAAATGGTAGGGTGACCGGAAATCTCGCGAATGGAAATAACAATGGGAATAACAACAACTCGGGGAATGTTGGTACCGGAAATCGTGACCGCCGATCGGTACTGGTCCGTATTAATAATTCCGGTAACGAGAACAGCGTCAACAACATTGTCAACGGAAACGACGAAAGCAACGGTAACCTCATAAATGGTAACGACAACTCGGGGAATAGTAACGACGGAAATATCAGTTCTAGTAATCAAAATGGTCCGTCTTCTCGGATCAATAATTCGGGGAACACCAACGCGAACAACAGCATTGCGAATGGAAACGATAGTTCTAACGGAAATCTGGTGAACGGAAACGGCAACTCGGGAAATCATAATAATGGGAACGTCGAGACTGGAAACCATGGAAAATTGGTTTCGAGGATAATTAATAACTCGGGAGACAGGAACAGCAAAAATGATATCACAAACGGCGACGATGTCGTCGTGGGCAACCTCATCAACGGCAACAACAATGGGAACAGTCATTATTCGGGGAATACTGGATCCGGTAATCAGCATGAACCCGCCGCTCGCATCAATAATTCCGGAAACGACAACGCGAACAACAGTGTTGCCAACGGGAATGACAGCAACAACGGAAATCTCGTGAACGGAAACGGGAACTCGGAGAACGGAAATTCCGGAAACATTGGGTCTGGAAACCAGAGAAGATTTGCTTCGAGGATAATAAATAACGCGGGGGACAACAACAAGGACAACAAGGTGGCGAACGGCAACGACAGCGTGGGCGGAAACCTCGTCAACGGAAACAACAACGGGAACAGTCATAATTCCGGGAATACTGGATCTGGCAATCAGCACAGAATGATTTCTCGCATCAATAATTCCGGGAACAATAATGCGGACAATAACGTTGCGAACGGTGACGACAGCTCCAATGGAAACCTGGTTAATGGAAACAACAACTCCGCTAATACAAACACCGGAAATATTGGCTCCGAGAACCATCATCAAGAGACTACAGAATTCAACGATGATCAAGACCAAGGATCAATTACCGAAGAGCAAGCTTCCGGTATGTTAGAATCGATCCACAAACTGGCGGAATGGTTGAGAGATAAGATCTCTGACCGGAACCCACCGGAAAGCGATTCTTCAAACTTGTTACCAACGGGGGAGATTGTGGATGAAGATTCGGAGTCTTAGGATCAAAGAAGACGGGAGTCATTCCTTAACTCAGGCTTCAATCGCTTCACGACACACAAGAATTATGATTTCATAAAACGAGGCGCATGAATGTATTGTTTCTTTTAATATTAAGATCGTAGATGTAGATTCAGAATAAAATCATCCTCCTGAGCGCAATGTAGAAACCAAGAGAAAATAAAAAAAAAAATTGTTTACAATGAGACGATAAAGAAAACAATAGAGATGCTTATCCTGTGACGTAATTATTGTTGTACATTAGAAGTAACGCTGAATCGATCCTACCGGTTGGCAAATTACTCACTACGAATAATACTAGCTGTAAAGATAACGAAACTTTTACTCACCGTACGTTGGCAACGCTGTCGGTGTGCAGCGATCGATGGATCAGGTCAAACTTCTGAAGTTACCATCTGCCAGTCATCTACCGGTTAAATATGAGCTGCGCACCGCACGCTTACTCGTAGATGCACGTCGCATTACTGGCGTGTGGAATACTGTGAAACTGATCGATCGCACCCGTTGAAACGTGTAGCCTAGGTAGCGCCATCTGACTGATTCGGAATTTGTAAACAACATTCGGTTAACAAGTGCTATAGCAGATCGTCGAACTCACAGTGCGATATACCGACTGGAATCGTTATGATCGTCATCGTGGCTTTTTGGTTTTTTTGTTTGTGTTGGTTTCTTTACTGGATACGTGTGATGTGCATACCGAGATCCGATTGTTGTATCACAGTATTCAAGTATCCGGAAATTCATGGAATCTGTAATTCTCGAGCGGCATTTAAATTCTTCGACTTCCTTCATCTTGATGATAATGACCATACGACTTTTGCCATCACGAAAATAATATACAGCGTGCATAGAAAGGATTGCTGTGATTAAAACGGATAATAAAAGGTAAGCGACTCGGAGGAAAAGTTTCACTCAACCGACTGTTTTTTAAGGTATGGGTTTCGTCGACAATTCCAATACCTATGAAGAAATTTTTTTTAAACTATCCCTTTTGTTTGGTCGAAACTTCTTCAATTCGAAGTTGCTTCGGATTTTCGTATTTGCTTCAATGATCTAGGATGGGAGTCCTACGTCTATTATGAATTTTAGAAATGAGAACTCACAATGATTGAGCTGTCGAATCGTAATTATCATTTCTTACTCATATGGGAAAAGCCTGAGGCATAAAAACCCATGACGTTATAGCGATCTTATTTCACATATATTATCGTTGCGTGTAAATCCTATCATTATGTGATATCAAGTAGGCCTAATGTAAACGTACGTCGCCCGCTTGACTCACATCATCGCAACCTCGCGTATATGATACGTTGTTTTTCGCATTATTATCGTGTATCTGTACCGGGGGGATCTTGAGCCGTTGCCGTTCTCTCGATCTCTATGACACGAACTATTTTCGTCAACCTCGTTAGGTTGGATGTGTATCGACCTTAGGCCTTATCGTGAGCGTGTTTTCCGAAGTGCGTCGTTCCGACGACTGATTCCAAATTCGCACGCGCGCCTGCTCACTCGTCGGCGAGAAATCAGGCATCAGTGCTGCCACGAGCCGAGATCACGGCGATCTCGAGAAACTACGATGGTGCGATATCCAAACGACCTTGAGTGCACCAAACACCTTCATTTCGGTATGTTTTCTAGTCGAAAAGTGCAGCTAAAATAATTGATAAATATGCGCGTCATTTTCGTTACCGTTTCTAATTATATAGGCTATTCAAGATTAATTTTTTTCTCTGGCAAAAAGTATCCATGTTTCTACAATAGTCTGAAATGTCATGGTCAAAATAGTTAAGAGCAAAGTTGGGAAAAGCCGCGTCGATTGAGATCAAAATCATTGAAATCCGATAATTCGTTCTCCAGATATCGTTAGACAGAAATATCTGTTAATACTCCGTGAGGTTGGGTATAACAATTTGAAACATTGAGGTTTTCACCCCTCGTTTAAATGGTTTTCGCTATTTTCTCCCTTAATTTCGAAAATACGAGAATAAACATGTGATACTTCTTTACGCATTTTTTTATCCCCGACACCTTTTGTTGGATATATTTTTTGATAAAGTGATTAAGTTCCGAATGAAGCGGCTTGAGTGCTTCCGGATTCATATCTAAAAAGCACTACCTTTCATGCTTATTAACTGGTCCTATTACGTTTTCTGTCTCTTGAATAAGCTTCATCATTGGTTCTGTAGATACGAACTGCTATACTCCATTCCCGTAACTCAAATTCACACTGTGAAGGTTATTGTGCAATTCCAAGACTCGATAAATGCGACAAATATTAGCACCTCTGGTGTACTTGAGACATTTCAGAACACGCTGTCAAATTTAGAGAATTATAAATTTGTTCAAGTGTGCATCACCGGATAAAATATTCGAACTTGATACATCTGCCTCGTACATGAAACATCATGAAATATCGACAGGTGGCAGTTTCCACCTTGTCAAACTTGAAAAAAAATGCTTACAGGTGATTTCGCCCGTGGCCACGACTTTTGCTGCACTATAGAAAGTATCTAATTCTCTGTCTCAAATCGATCCTTCTGCCGCGAAACCCGCAATGCGCACTAAATATTCTATGACTTCGCACAGTTTGCATACCTCTTCGGACTCTTCAGGGTTCCATATTTTAGTCTTTAACATCATAAGAGGATAGTCAATGTCTCCATAATTTACTGTACCTGATAATAAAAAGACAATCTTTCAGGATATACTTATATCATACCCAACTCATATTGTATAAACATCAAAGCTTCCAATCGCTC
Organism: Neodiprion virginianus; assembly: GCF_021901495.1. NCBI lineage: Eukaryota > Metazoa > Arthropoda > Insecta > Hymenoptera > Diprionidae > Neodiprion > Neodiprion virginianus. Next base: position 36,807,964 of record NC_060877.1, on the reverse strand, counting down.
AGCCATATCGTGAAAATGTAATATCAGTGACCATTATACAACTTAAAATTAATAATCCTCACCTGAAAATACAAAGATGTTGGACATGTCAAATACGCCAAACATATGCGAAAGTCAAGGGAGCACATCGTGCTGCCGTATAACTACGAGTGACATCGAGGCAGCATATTCATTTCTGGACGGAACCAGAACGAACGGCACACCAAACCGTCTCCATAGATTTTTGATTGCAATTCTACGTAAGTATGAAATCACCTTTCACATTGTATTACATCCAAAGACCTTTCTATGGGAGTTGAATATAATTATTGTGGACCCTGTGTCATGGGTTATTATTATTATTATTATTATTATTATTACATCACATGCATGTGTGCCGAACTTCAACAAGCAATAAAACTAGGCTTTCATCGACGAACAGACCTGTTTAACATCGTACGTTCTCATCAACCTCGTAACTAAACTGTAGAAATTACGGTTTAATTGAGAATGGCGGCGGTGTTCGAAATGAATCTGATACTGACCGCGATACTGGTATTTGCTGCCGAACTTAGAGTCCTGAACAAGTGGAATTACATCAAGATTCGCGGCAACGAATCACTGCCAAGTTACCTTAAAGCCGAGAGCTAGCCGAGAATCATTTTCCTAGTCCAACTACTTCCCTATCTTACCGTGTACAAGCTTGGTTTTATATCTCAAGATCGCGAGAATATTTTGGAATGAGAATTATATGGCTGGTGTTCTTGGCCCATACGACTTCAGTCTTAAAGCCTGATTGAAATGAGTCAAGTCGTCCGTATTTGTTGACTGTCAAAAATGATGAAAAAGACATTTTTTCTCTTCTGCTTCTTCTTCACGCCGGAGTACCTTGGGACACGATTGCGATTGAATGCGGTTCAAGTTTGAAGCACAGGTATTTGGCATCAAACTCTAGCCCCCTATCGATTTTGGCAGGAATCGAAATTCATATTCGGCCGGCATATCATCATCCCTTCAAAAAGCACCTCTGTTGCAAAAGCCTTTTGCCAAGTACATTAAAAATGTTGTCATTAGTTACCGTATGTGGTGGTAAGGCTAACAGGAAAAAATTTTAAACTCGACTTATCTGTTACAGAAATGGAGTACAACTACGGCTCGCCGGAAACCTGCAATGCGGGCCTTCTGGGGCCGAGTCTGGTCAATTTGTATAATGTCACCTCCTACTATTTCTTTCTGTCGATTCTAGAGACATTTGTGAGAAGAAAACAAGCAATCGCTCAAACCTGCGAACGCATCACACCTATCCATACCCCGGATGCCGAGTATGACTTCATCGTAGTGGGAGGTGAATTGATTTATAAAATAAACAGTTTTCACTTACAGAAAGGATTTCAATACGCATCGATGCTACGAGAGTTGAATAAAGTAGGGAGAACACCAGTGCAATAGCAACATGAACTATATGCTTCTATCGTTCACAGGCGGAGCAGCCGGATCTGTCATCGCTGCAAGACTGAGTGAGAATCCGTTCTGGAAAGTTCTGCTTATTGAGGCAGGCCCGGACGAACCAGTAGGTCTATCCATCCCTGGTCTTGGTTCTATTATATCTCGTAGGTGTACCAACAAATCCAGATATCCTGTTTCGCTTAGAAGTTCAAAAAATCTGTGAATCTTATTTTGATAGGATCATCTATCGAGTGGGGATACCAGTCGATAAACGAGAACTACGCCTGTCTCAGTTCGAATGGTAGCTGTCCGATCCCTGCAGCCAAAGCTCTCGGTGGAGGCATGGCGGAGAATGCAATGATATACCTACGCGGCGGCCCGTTCATATTCGATCAATGGGCTGCAATGGGTAACGAGGGATGGTCGTGGGAAGACGTCCTACCGTTTTTTAAAAAGTCCGAAAATAACGGTGATGTCGATAGTGTTGGTCGAGAGTATCACGGCACGGATGGACCGCTTTTTGTCGAAAGATTTCCGTCCAAGCCACTCCTTGCAAATGTAATACTCGAGGCAGCCGAAGAAGCGGGTTTCGGCGTCAGCAATGACCTCAACGGAAATGATAATATTGGCTTCGCAATAGTTCAAACAACGAGCCACCACGGTGCGAGACGCAGCAGCGCCGCAGCGTTTCTGCGGCCAATCAGACATCGCACTAATCTCCACATCACTCTGAACTCCACTTGCACGAGGGTCATAATCGAGAATGGACAAGCAGTTGGAGTTGAATATTACAAAGTGAGCTGGGAAATTGAAATTAATGAATTTATCAACATTTGATTTGTTTATTTCAAACGTCAACAATGGCAAGTGGCTGATCTCGATAAATTTTCCTTAGGTTGGCAATTTCTACACGGTACGCGCATCCAAGGAAGTCATCGTTTCCGCAGGTGCGATTGGGTCTCCCCATCTTCTACTGCTTTCTGGAGTTGGGCCGGAAGAAGATTTGAAATCCAAGGGAATCGACGTGGTCGAAGATTTACCTGGCGTCGGTTGCAATTTCCATGATCATATGATATACCAGGTTGCGTTCACCGTTAATGAGCCTGACGTCTACGATAGCAAGTGGGCTGCTCTTGCTGAGTACATCGGCTTTCAGACTGGGCCCTTGTCTAACAGCGGACTCAATCAAGTGGCTGGCGCCCTATCATCCGGGATTACTACACCCGACCTTCCGGACATTCATATAGTCATTGACGGTTTTTGTAACAGTTTCGAACTATGTGGAATGGGCGCACTCAGCAGTGACGGTAAACGCGAAATCGTGTTTTCGGCAGGTTACGAGCATCCGAAATGCAGAGGTACTTGTGACTCCCTGAACTCTTGCAACAAAATTCTACTACCCATAATTGAGGAATGGAGAACTACAAGCCCGCAAACCAACTGCAGATATTTTCTGTTCCAGGAAAAATCAGTCTGGCTTTATCGGATCCTTTTGAGTATCCTTCGATCTGGGTCAATTATCTCTGCGACCCTGACGACGTTGCAGGGGTTGTGAGAGCCATCGAGTATTCACTGGAATTGGTCAATACACCGGCCATAAAGGCCTACAACATGACCTTGGCCGAAACACCTCTCGAGGCATGCTCAAATTACACTTTTGCTAGCACGAAATACTGGGAGTGCGCAGTTCATCACAATGCTATTGGGGAATACCACATTTCAGGCTCCTGCAAAATGGGTCCGTCATCGGACCCACTTGCCGTTGTCGACCCTCGGCTCCGAGTCTACGGAATACAGGGACTACGCGTGGCGGACGCTTCTATTATGCCGCAGGTAAGTATCGAGATGACGTACTTCGATCCATTCGTTGATTTTGAAAAGAAGTAGATGCCTCACCTATGAGCACTGCCAATCATTCATAGAGACCGTTGACTGGCCGATGAGTGACCGTGGCATAACTTTACTTACAGGTGACTATCGCCAATACTGCAGCATCTTGCGTCATGATTGGAGAACGAGCTGCGCACATGATCAAGCAAGATTGGAATTATACGGATGCGATATAATATTTTTCATAATTCGTCACGATGAAACCTGTCCTCAGTAAAGACGCATTTAAAAAAATATATATACCTACCTGTTCATGATAATTGACTGTTGGAGGGGGAAAAACAACTACATTTGAAAGGATCAACCATCATCATATTCCACGTACCAATTTAATAAAGCGCACTTATGAGAACGTTCGTGCTGAAAATCGGCTATCAAGTGCAGATTTTCCTAAACTCGGGAATATCTCAGAATGGCCGACGACCGTTGGGCCTGAATTCCAAGTCACGTCTTGGTTATTGACGCTAACAGCGCAATGAGACTAAAGTCATGTAGATATGTCTAATTCTATAACTAGTCGAACATTTCCGAAATGTATTAATTTCTGTCTCGGTATCGTACGATAACTGTAAAACCTGTATGCTCACACACAAAGATTGTTCTATTAAAAAGAAAATTTACTTTCGCTCGTCAAAGAAAATATTCCAGAGTACATTCATCGGTACTATATGCTTCATGCTCAGAATCAGATACATCAATGACAATTTTAAATCTTGCTTACATACATCTTTTATTCTGCAGTTCAGAATTATTTACAGAATGGTGTACACACATCTCAGGTACAATCGTTATAATATACCGTGATGCATCAAAATGCCTTGATTCTTGATCAAGGAGTCACCAAACCGAAGCGAACATATGTAATGTTCATTAATGGATTTTCGGTGGCTCACTTTTTTTTTCAATGGATCTATGGACATTTCATGTGTCTCTGATCAGCGTATCGTTTGTATATCCTGTCACTCGCGTCGCTAGTCATTGGCACATAAAATTAGCTTTGAAAAGAAGCTTGTTCCAGTTTTAATTTCAGAAGAATAGTGAGCCACTGGGAACTCATTAATGAATATTAGCCATACGGCACGAAATACTTCAGAAGTATTTCAGAAACGTCGCTTTTGAGATATGTTATATATTGTGTTTTGCATCCGGTTGGCCGATAAATAATTTTTACCATCAAACGCCTTAATATTCAATCATTCCTTCTGGTTGAAAAATTATTCACTACGAATAATACTAGCTGTAAAGATAACTAAACTTTTCACTCACCGTACGTTGGCAACGCTGTCGGTGTGCAGCGATCGATGGATCAGGTCAAACTTCTGAAGTTACCATCTGCCACTCATCTACCGGTTAAATATGAGCTGCGCACCGCACGCTTACTTGTAGATGCACGTCGCATTACTGGCGTGTGGAATACTGTGAAACTGATCGATCGCACCCGTTGAAACGTGTAGCCATCTGACTGATTCGGAATTTGTAAACAATATTCGGTTAACAAATGCTATAGCAGATCGTCGAACTTACAGTGCGATATACCGACTGGAATCGTTATGATCGACATCGTGGCTTTTTGGTTTTTTTGTTTGTGTTGGTTTCTTTACTGGATACGTGAGATGTGCATACCGAGATCCGATTGTTGTATCACAGTATTCAAGTATCCGGAAATTCATGGAATCTGTAGTTCTCGAGCAGCATTTAAATTCTTCGACTTTCTTCATCTTGACGATAATGACCATACGACTTTTGCCATCACGGAAATAATATACAGCGTGCATAGAAAGCATTGCTGTGATTAAAACGGATAATTGTAAGAAAACTTAAAGAAATGCCGAAATATTTATCAGCGTAAGTAAGTTATGTTTGATAATCAGTACAAAATTACGTAGAGTCGTGAGCAACGAGTAATAATGAGCTCAAGATGACGATGTTGTTCGTTTGGAACTCTATCCAGAAGTGATCGTCACCTCGCTGGTCGAAGCGTCGATCCCTTAGCAATTCGTGGGGCTCACTAGCCCTTTGTCCTAGCCACTTATCGCCTCAGATAAACAGCTCGGGTGATCGTCGCCGAAAGCGAGACGTTGGTCTCAAGTGGGCCCCTTTCGTCAACACGAGCATCGAGAGAAACTGTTGCGTTCGTTGCGTTCATAATAAAAGGTAAGCGACTCAGAGGAAAAGTTTCACTCAACCGACTGTTTTTTAAGGTATGGGTTTCGTCGACAATTCCAATACCTATGGAGAAATTTTTTTTAAACTATCCCTTTTGTTTGGTCGAAGCTTCTTCAATTCGAAGTTACTTCGGATTTTCGTATTTGCTTCAATGATCTAGGATGTGAGTTCTAGGACTATTATGAATTTTAGAAATGAGAACTCACAATGATTGAGCTGTCGAATCGTAATTATCATTTATTACTCATATGGGAAAAGCCTGAGGCATAAAAACCCATGACGTTATAGCGATCTTATTTCACATATATTATCGTTGCGTGTAAATCCTATCATTATGTGATATCAAGTAGGCCTAATGTAAACGTACGTCGCCCGCTTGACTCACATCATCGCAACCTCGCGTATATGATACGTTGTTTTTCGCATTATTATCGTGTATCTGTACCGGGGGGATCTTGAGCCGTTGCCGTTCTCTCGATCTCTATGACACGAACTATTTTCGTCAACCTCGTTAGGTTGGATGTGTATCGACCTTAGGCCTTATCGTGAGCGTGTTTTCCGAAGTGCGTCGTTCCGACGACTGATTCCAAATTCGCACGCGCGCCTGCTCACTCGTCGGCGAGAAATCAGGCATCAGTGCTGCCACGAGCCGAGATCACGGCGATCTCGAGAAACTACGATGGTGCGATATCCAAACGACCTTGAGTGCACCAAACACCTTCATTTCGGTATGTTTTCTAGTCGAAAAGTGCAGCTAAAATAATTGATAAATATGCGCGTCATTTTCGTTACCGTTTCTAATTATATAGGCTATTCAAGATTAATTTTTTTCTCTGGCAAAAAGTATCCATGTTTCTACAATAGTCTGAAATGTCATGGTCAAAATAGTTAAGAGCAAAGTTGGGAAAAGCCGCGTCGATTGAGACCAAAATCATTGAAATCCGATAATTCGTTCTCCAGATATCGTTAGACAGAAATATCAGTTAATACTCCGTGAGGTTGGGTATAACAATTTGAAACATTGAGGTTTTCACCCCTCGTTTAAATGGTTTTTCGCTATTTTCTCCCTTATTTTCGAAAATACGAGAATAAACATGTGATACTTCTTTACGCATTTTTTTTATCCCCGACACCTTTTGTTGGATATATTTTTTGATAAAGTGATTAAGTTCCGAATTAAGCGGCTTGAGTGCTTCCGCATTCATATCTAAACAGCACTACCTTTCATGCTTATTAACTGATCCTATTACGTTTTCTGTCTCTTGAATAAGCTTCATCATTGGTTCCGTAGATACGAACTGCTATACTCCATTCCCGTAACTCAAATTCACACTGTCAAGGTTATTGTGCAATTCCAAGACTCGATAAATGCGACAAAGATTAGCACCTCTGGTATACTTGAGACATTTCAGAACACGCTGTCAAATTTAGAGAATTATAAATTTGTTCAAGTGTGCATCACCGGATAAAATATTCGAACTTGATACATCTGCCCCGTGCATGAAACATCATGAAATATCGACAGGTAGCAGTTTCCACCTTGTTGAACTTAAAAAAAAATGCTTACAGGTGATTTCGCCCATGGCCACGACTTTTGCTGCACTTTTTTATGTGTCACATCCCAAAAATGCATAACAAATGGCCAAGAATTTAATAGATTCACTGGTTGAAAATATTATAGGAGTATTTGAAAAATTGTTTTGTCACTTGTTCATGTGAAGAATGACGCAAGCCCTATTTCCCTATTAAAACCAATAAACAAATAAATAAAATTTGTCGAAATTTCATCCGGTAAACAGTGTAATTTTTATGTTCGCATGGACTGTGGCCCTATATTAGCTCACGTGAAGTTGTTGGTCCCGCACAATGAAAACTTTAAAAGAAAAATCATGGTTAAATGAAAACCCAACGTTTTATTGTAATTATTAAACTTATCTGTCAATTTACATCTCAAGACATCTGAAGCATTATAATGTGGTTATTTTCGTGCATGTAAAATTAAACTGTAGAGAATATTCTTATGCATGCAATTGATCGTAGAGGAAGACCACGTATCATTATATCGAAGTATCTGATCGCTTACGCAATTCCAGAAATATTTCACCCCCAGCGTCAGAAAGGTACCTGAGATTAAATATGTGCGGTAATCCGAACGACATTGCACGGTAAAGACAGGGTAAAAATGGACATTTGGTCTTCTACAGGATCGTTACTGAATCTAAGGTTGGAGTAAAGGAAAATCAAAATCAATGAAGACGATATGGTTATTTAATATTTTCAACATGTATTCCAGATCATCTCAAATGCTAATTCAAATCGTATACTTTTGTAAAGGATTTCAATTGAGCCAGGAAAAAATTCTTTAACAGAAATTCTAAGCCAGCACACAAATATTACTTTTGGGTTAAGTTTCTCTACTACGCAACCTTCTAAGCCTTGGAAAGGATCTGTCATGAAAAGTTTCGTCGATAGTTACTATGTCTTCAACATCATAAGAGAATAGTCAAAGTCTCCATAATTTACTGTACCTGATAATAAAAAGAGAATCTTTCAGGATATACTTATATCATACCCAACTCATATTGTATAAACATCAAAGCTTCCAATCGCTCAGCCATACCGTGAAAATGTAATATCAGTGACCATTATACAACTTAAAATTAATAATCCTCACCTGAAAATACAAAGATGTTGGACATGTCAAATACGCCAAACATATGCGAAAGTCAAGGGAGCACATCGTGCTGCCGTATAACTACGAGTGACATCGAGGCAGCATATTCATTTCTGGACGGAACCAGAACGAACGGCACACCAAACCGTCTCCATAGATTTTTGATTGCAATTCTACGTAAGTATGAAATCACCTTTCACATTGTATTACATCCAAAGACCTTTCTATGGGAGTTGAATATAATTATTGTGGACCCTGTGTCATGGGTTATTATTATTATTATTATTATTATTATTACATCACATGCATGTGTGCCGAACTTCAACAAGCAATAAAACTAGGCTTTCATCGACGAACAGACCTGTTTAACATCGTACGTTCTCATCAACCTCGTAACTAAACTGTAGAAATTACGGTGCAAATTGAGAATGGCGGCGGTGTTCGAAATGAATCTGATACTGACCGCGATACTGGTATTTGCTGCCGAACTTAAAGTCCTGAACAAGTGGAATTACATCAAGATTCGCGGCAACGAATCACTACCAAGTTACCTTAAAGCCGAAAGCTAGCCGAGAATCATTTTCCTAGTCCAACTACTTCCCTATCTTACCGTGTACAAGCTTGGTTTTATATCTCAAGATCGCGTGAATATTTTGGAATGAGAATTATATGGCTGGTGTTCTTGGCCCATATGACTTCAGTCTTAAAACCTGATTGAAATGAGTCAAGTCGTCCGTATTTGTTAACTGTCAAAAATGATGAAAAAGACATTTTTTCTCTTCTTCTTCTTCTTCACGCCGGAGCACCTTGTGGACACGATTGCGATTGAATGCGGTTCAAGTTTGAAGCACAGGTATTTGGCATCAAACTCTAGCCCCCTATCGATTTTGGCAGGAATCGGAATTCATATTCGGCCGGTATATCATCATCCCTTCAAAAAGCACCTCTGTTGCAAAAGCCTTTTGCCAAGTACATTAAAAATTTTGTCATTAGTTACCGTATGTAGTAGTAAGGCTAACAGGAAAAAATTTTAAACTCGACTTATCTGTTACAGAAATGGAGTACAACTACGGCTCGCCGGAAACCTGCAATGCGGGCCTTCTGGGGCCGAGTCTGGTCAATTTGTGTAATGTCACCTCGTACTATTTCTTTCTGTCGATTCTAGAGACATTTGTGAGAAGAAAACAAGCAATCGCTCAAACCTGCGAACGCATCACACCTATCCGTACCCCGGATGCCGAGTATAACTTCATCGTAGTGGGAGGTGAATTGATTTATAAAATAAACAGTTTTCACTTACAGAAAGGATTTCAATACGCATCGATGCTACGAGAGTTGAATAAAGTAGGGAGAACACCAGTGCAATAGCAACATGAACTATATGCTTCTATCGTTCACAGGCGGAGCAGCCGGATCTGTCATCGCTGCAAGACTGAGTGAGAATCCGTTCTGGAAAGTTCTGCTTATTGAGGCAGGCCCGGACGAACCAGCAGGTCTATCCATCCCTGGTCTTGGTTCTGCTATATCTCGTAGGTGTACCAACAAATCCAGAAATCCTGTTTCGCTGAGAAGTTCAAAAAATCTGTGAATCTTATTTTGATAGGATCATCTATCGAGTGGGGATACCAGTCGATAAACGAGAACTACGCCTGTCTCAGTTCGAATGGTAGCTGTCCGATCCCTGCAGCCAAAGCTCTCGGTGGAGGCATGGCAAAGAATGCAATGATATACCTACGCGGCGGCCCGTTCATATTCGATCAATGGGCTGCAATGGGTAACGAGGGATGGTCGTGGGAAGACGTCCTACCGTTTTTTAAAAAGTCCGAAAATAACGGTGATATCGATAGTGTTGGTCGAGAGTATCACGGCACGGATGGACCGCTTTTTGTCGAAAGATTTCCGTCCAAGCCACTCCTTGCAAATGTAATACTCGAGGCAGCCGAAGAAGCGGGTTTCGGCGTCAGCAATGACCTCAACGGAAATGATAATATTGGCTTCGCAATAGTTCAAACAACGAGCCACCACGGTGCGAGACGCAGCAGCGCCGCAGCGTTTCTGCGGCCAATCAGACATCGCACTAATCTCCACATCACTCTGAACTCCACTTGCACGAGGGTCATAATCGAGAATGGTCAAGCAGTTGGAGTTGAATATTACAAAGTGAGCTGGGAAATTGAAATTAATGAATTTTTCCACATTTGATTTGTTTATTTCAAACGTCAACAATGGCAAGTGGCTGATCTCGATAAATTTTCCCCAGGTTGGCAATTTCTACACGGTACGCGCATCCAAGGAAGTCATCGTTTCCGCAGGTGCGATTGGGTCTCCCCATCTTCTACTGCTTTCTGGAGTTGGGCCGGAAGAAGATTTGAAATCCAAGGGAATCGACCTGGTCGAAGATTTACCTGGAGTCGGCTGCAATTTCCATGATCATATGATATACCAGGTTGCGTTCACCGTTAATGAGCCTGACGTCTACGACAGCAAGTGGGCTGCTCTTGCTGAGTACATCGGCTTTCAGACTGGGCCCTTGTCTAACAGCGGACTCACTCAAGTGGCTGGCGCCCTATCATCCGGGATTACTACACCCGACCTTCCGGACATTCATATAGTCATTGAAGGTTTTTGTAAGAGTTTCGAACTATGTGGAATGGGCGCACTTGGCAGTGACGGTAAACGCGAAATCGTGTTTTCGGCAGGTTACGAGCATCCGAAATGCAGAGGTACTTGTGACTCCCTGAACTCTTGCAACAAAATTCTACTACCCATAATTGAGGAATGGAGAACTACAAGCCCGCAAACCGATTGCAGATATTTTCTGTTCCAGGAAAAATCAGTGTGGCTTCACCGGATCCTTTTGAGTATCCTTCGATCTGGGTCAACTATCTCTGCGACCCTGACGACGTTGCTGGGGTTGTGAGAGCCATCGAGTATTCACTGGAATTGGTCAATACACCGGCCATAAAGGCCTACAACCTGACCTTGGCCGAAACACCTCTCGAGGCATGCTCAAATTACACTTTTGCTAGCACGAAATACTGGGAGTGCGCAGTTCATCACAATGCTATTGGGGAATACCACATTTCAGGCTCCTGCAAAATGGGTCCGTCATCGGACCCACTTGCTGTTGTCGACCCTCGGCTCCGAGTCTACGGAATACAGGGACTACGCGTGGCGGACGCTTCTATTATGCCGCAGGTAAGTATCGAGATGACGTACTTCGATCCATTCGTTGATTTTGAAAAGAAGTAGATGTCTCACCTATGAGCACTGCCAATCATTCATAGAGACCGTTGACTGGCCGATGAGTGACCGTGGTATAACTTTACTTACAGGTGACTATAGCCAATACTGCAGCATCTTGCGTCATGATTGGAGAACGAGCTGCGCACATGATCAAGCAAGATTGGAATTATACGGATGCGATATAATATTTTTCATAATTCGTCAGGATGAAACCTGTCCTCAGTAAAGACGCATTTAAAAAAATATATATACCTACCCGTTCACGACAATTGGCTGTTGGAGGGGGAAAAACAACTACATTTGAAAAGACCAACCATCATCATATTCCATGTACCAATTTAATAAAGCGCACTTATGAGAAGGTTCGTGCTGAAAATCGGCTGTCAAGTGCAGATTGTCCTAAACTCAGGAATATCTCAGAATGGCCGACGACCGTTGTGCCTGAATTCCAAGTCACGTCTTAGTTATTGACGCTAACAGCGCAATGAGACTAAAGTCATGTAGATATGTCTAATTCTATAACTAGTCGAACATTTCCGAAGTGTATTAATTTCTGTCTCGGTATCGTACGATAACTGGAAAACCTGTATGCTCACACACAAAGGTTGTTCTATTAAAAAAAAATTTACTTTCACTCGTCAAAGAAAATATTCCAGAGTACATTCATCGGTAGTATATGCTTCATGCTCAGAATCAGATACATCAATGACAATTTTAAATCTTGCTTACATACATCTTTTATTCTGCAGTTCAGAATTATTTGCAAAATGGTGTACACACATCTCAGGTACAATCGTTATAATATACCGTGATGCATCAAAATGCCTTGATTCTTGATCAAGGAGTCACCAAACCGAAGCGAACATATGTAATGTTCATTAATGAATTTTCAGTGGCTCACTTTTTTTTTCAATGGATCTATGGAAATTTCATGTGTCTCTGATCAGCGTATCGTTTGTATATCCTGTCACTCGCGTCGCTAGTCATTGGCACATAAAATTAGCTTTAAAAAGAAGCTTGTTCCAGTTTTAATTTCGAAAAAATAGTGAGCCACTGGGAACTCATTAATGAATATTAGTCATACGGCACGAAATACTTCAGAAGTATTTCAGAAACGTCGCTTTTGAGATATGTTATATATTGTGTTTCGCATCCGGTTGGCCGATAAATAATTTTTACCATCAAACGCCCTAATATTCAATCATTCCCTCTGATTAAAAAATTATTCGCTACGAATAACACTAGCTGTAAAGATAACGAAACTTTTTACTCACCGTACGTTGGCAACGCTGCCGGTGTGCAGCGATCAATGGATCAGGTCAAACTTCTGAAGTTACCCTCTGCCAGTCATCTTCCGGTTAAATATGAGCTGCGCACCACACGCTTACTCGTAGATACACGTCGCATTACTGGCGTGTGGAATACTGTGAAACTGATCGATCGCACCCGTTGAAACGTTTAGCCTAGGTAGCGCCATCTGACTGATTCGGAATTTGTAAACGATATTCGGTTAACAAATGCTGTAACAGATCGTCGAACTTACAGTGCGATATACCGACTGGAATCGTTATGTCGATCGAATCGATAAATCTGAGACCCGCAAAGCCTTGAGAACTTTTCGCATTATCTAATCTGTACGCCAATCGTCCAAATGTGTTCAAGAACACACAACTCGCAAAGCCTGAGACTGTCTCAATATGAACTTGTTATGCCAAAAGTCTGGCGGCTTACGATATTACGATATAAAGCAGCTTCATGGAGGTGAAAACTATGCGCATATACTTTAAAACATCTCAAGCTACCGTACGCGAGCTGAAAAAATATGTTGTAAGACACATGTTGTTGCAAGGCCCCATCCTCTATTTGAACAGGAATGTAGTGCTCTGCTGATCTCCTGTGCATGTTGATGTATCATTACGTAGGCGGAAAATATGAAAGGCAAATATTTTTGGGTGATACGCCCTCCATCAAATCGAGTATAAATTTCTCGACTACTATCCGAGGAACGTATAACGTGGGTAGTTTCCGATGAGCAAAAATCAAATCTTCAGCACGCCAAATACAGATTAGTGCACCGTAGCAGTGTCACACAGTGGCACAGATTGCAAGAACAGTCAGTATTTTTCGAAATTTAACACGACGTGTAATTGCGAGCAGTTATTGTCGTACACTTGCCCAGTCTGGAAAATCAGTTGTCCAGAATTACGGTGATCGGTTCCAAAATCTGGATCACATTAATTCAGGCCCATAGTATGATTTTGGAAGTAAACAAATACCGATATACGTTATGGTGATAACAAATAAAATACCTTGCGGATACAGGAACAAGCTCAATTAAATTTCGTGTTAAAACGGGCGTCTTTTACGTTGTGAGGAGATTTAGTTTCCACCGACAAGAAGGTCATCTTTGTGACCCAGGGAAAACTGAGTATGTTAGAAGTTGGAGTTCGTAAAAAAAAAAAAACGTGATCCGTGACAGTTTGTTGTTCGATGGAAAATAATTTGTCTGAAAATAGTCGGTGTACTGCAATCAGATTTATATTGTTGTGCGGTCTGATTATTATATATTGTTTAAATCAATTATTGTTATTCTCGGAAATCTCGTCCGCTTTTAACTCGACTCATCTGTTACAGGAATGGAGTACAACTACACCTTGCCGGAAACCTGCAATGCGGACTACCTGGGGCAGAGTGTAGCCAGCATATGTAATGTCACCTCGTATTATTTCTTTCTGTCGATTCTAGAGACATTTGTAAGAAGAAAACAACGAATCGCTCAAACCTGCGAACGCATCACACCTATCCATATCCCAGATGCCGAGTATGACTTTATCGTAGTGGGGGGTGAGTTGTTTTTTGAAATAAACAATTTTCACTCACCAGACAGATTTCAAAACGCATCGATGCTACGCGAATTGGACAAGGTAAAGAGAACGTGAGTGCAATCTCTTGTGCTTTCTTCGTTTTTAGGTGGAGCAGCCGGTTCTGTCGTCGCTGCAAGACTGAGTGAAAATCCGTCCTGGAAAGTTCTGCTTGTTGAGGCAGGCCCGGACGAACTAGTAGCCGCATCCGTCCCTGGTTTCACTTATGTTGTACCCGGTAAGTGTACCAGCATATCCAAAAATCCTGTTTTGTTAAGTAGTTGAAAAAAGCTGTAAATCTTATTTGTGATAGGATCATCTAACGAGTGGGGATACCATTCGACCAACGAAACCTACGCCTGTCAAGGTTCAAATGGTAGCTGTTCGATTACGCAAGCCAAAACTCTTGGTGGAAGCTTGTCGCACAATGCAATGATATACCTACGCGGCAGCCCGTATATATTCGATCAATGGGCTGCAATGGGTAACGAGGGATGGTCGTGGGAAGAAGTCTTGCCATTTTTCAAGAAGTCCGAAAATAACGGCGATATCGATAGTGTTGGCCGAAAGTATCACGGCACGAATGGGCCGCTTTTTGTCGAAAGGTTTCCGTCCAAACCACCTTTTGCAAATGTAATACTCGAAGCAGCCAAAGAGGCAGGTCTCGGCCTCAGCAATGATCTCAACGGAGATGATCCTATCGGGTTCACTATACTCCAAACAACGAGTCATCGCGGTGCGAGACGCAGTAGCGCTGCGGCATATCTGCGGCCAATCAGACACCGCAAGAACCTCCAAATAACTCTGAACTCCACCTGCACGCGAGTTATAATCGAGAACCGAAGGGCCGTTGGCATCGAATATTACAAGGTGATAATGATACGTGGAGCTACAGAATTTGAATCACTTATTTAGTCTGTCCGTAATTTCATTGTTTTGTAGTCTTTTCATTTTGGGACACTGGTAGGGATGATGATTCAGATTCGATTACGCCACATCTACAACTTGAATTGATTGAATTAGTATGTTATTCACGAAGAACAAGAAGTGGGCCTTTCTTGCTCGCGTGTGGAGTTTACAGTACATTACGGGCTGGAGACGAGTAATGCAAACACAAAAAGTCAAAAAGACCTTGTGGAAGTATCTCCACCACCCGTATGTCATTTGGATTTCATTACACGTCTACGAGGTCGCACCTTTTACTTCCTAGGGAATAGAACTCAGCTATTGGTCTCTAGAGAGTAAAAAGTACAACTATACGTTCTTCGTCCTGCACTTGTATGGAGTTATGCTCTCTATCTCCTGTACTTAGTCCAACCAATTGGTTTTCTTTCTCTCTCCTTATGCTGCTTTCGCTTGGCACTCGTCATTTTCCTACATGTAACTCTACTCTGTAATTCTGCTTTCCCAGGGCTTGCCACGGCATAATAAACCACCATCATCATCATTTTTCAGTCCTTGCCGCCAAAGTTTGGCCTACTTCAGGTTTCGATTCCTCAAACCTGCTTGTGGCCAAATCAATGGTACTTCACTTTGTCTCTCAATCATCTCATTAGACTTCATTTTTCTGCAAATTTTTTTCATATCATTTTCATTTCTGTGACTTGGCTCTATTATAACGTATCAGACGACGATGCCCATCTGTCAGGCTTCTTAATCGTGGCCTGCTGCGTTCATACACCTCTCAAGGCGGAAGTGTTGGCTGTTTTCCCAGACCTTGAAGCGGGTCAGTCGCAATGTCAACCCAGTTTTCTCCCGGGAGCATCGCCAACTTGAATTCTCTTCGCATCCTCTAGCAGCTATCTCGTATTTCCTCTGCGCGTGCCTGGTCTGTTTTCTGGTGTGAATGAAGTTCTTACCGTTCTTATCCAATGTATCCATAATCCTGGTTTAGCTGTAATGCTTATGCTATCTATGCTTCGTGTACCTCTTTTTTTCTTAATCCTAACTACTTTTCCGTAGTGCTGGTCATCCTCATTGGTCCGTCTGCCCTGCCTTCCTCGGTGGGATCGAACTCCATTTCTTACTAACTAAATCTTATGTTTTAGACTGTGGCCTCAATTATAATTCTAATTTCATTCTTAAGTATGTTACTTAACGTTCGTTCTTTTGTTTTTGCTTCTCTCAATTCAATTCAGTTTCATTTTAATTTACTTAATTCTTAATCTCAACTATCGAGAAAAATGTTTCCTGTTTCTTCTGCTTCTCCATGCTCAGTGTTAATAACTTTTTTCTTCGAAACTTTATGTTTATCTTCTCAACTTCATCTTTTGTTGCTCTCACCATCCGCAACTTGATTCGTTCTCCCTGCGTGCTGTTTAAACTTAATTTTAAGAGATTGTATGACATCTCATTTTCTCTTTACTACAGTTTTACTTGGGCATAGATAAACTGCATGACTCATTCATTCATTCATTTTACCTCGGTCACAATTGTAACGCCACAGGGCACTTGTCTTAGGCATCGAATCAACACAACACATCTCGACTGATATCTAACACATTTTCCCCGACTTTGCCGTTTCTCGTTCGCT
The DNA here is from genome assembly GCF_021901495.1 of Neodiprion virginianus. Classification (NCBI taxonomy): domain Eukaryota; kingdom Metazoa; phylum Arthropoda; class Insecta; order Hymenoptera; family Diprionidae; genus Neodiprion; species Neodiprion virginianus. The sequence goes on along the minus strand of NC_060877.1, from coordinate 36,791,169 downwards.
ATCTTCCTCACCCGTAATTATCTCACTCACTTGGTCGTTTACTCGTTCATACCACCAGCCTATAGTTTGAAATATCGTTAACGAGGAGTGAACGAATTTGCAATAATTACAATCAGAACGGCAAGTTGTACACGGTACGCGCATCCAGGGAAGTCATCCTCTCCGCAGGTGCCGTTCGGTCTCCTCATCTTCTACTCCTCTCTGGAGTTGGGCCGGAAGAAGATTTGAAATCCTACGGAATCGAAGTGATCGAAAATTTACCTGGCGTCGGCAGCAATTTCCATGATCATGCCGTATTCCCGATCTCGTTCACCATCAATGAGCCTGACACCTACCTCAACAACTGGGCTGCTCTTGCTGAGTATATCGCCTTCCAGACCGGACCCTTGTCTAACACCGGACTCGGTCAAGTGGCTGGCGCCCTACCATCTGGAATAACGACGCCTAACCTTCCGGACAATCATATAGTCGGCATGGGTTACTCTGCTGGTTGCGCACCCGGTGGAATCGGCTTACTTAGCAGCGACGGTAAACGCGAAATCGAGTTTTCGGCCGGTTACGAGCATCCGAAATGCAGAGGTACTTCTGACTTCCTGAATTCTCGCAACAAAATTCTACCACCCATAATTGAGGAATGGAGAACTACAAGCGCGCAAACCAACTGCAGATATTTTCTGTTCCAGGAAAAATTAGTCTGGCTTCATCGGATCCTTTGGAATATCCTTCAATCACGGTAAACTATCTCTGCCATCCTGATGACGTCGCTGGGGTTGTAAAAGCCGTCGAGTATACTTTGCAATTGGCTGATGCACCCGCCTTCAAAGCCTATAACATGACCTTGGCCACGACACCTTTCGAGCCCTGCTCAACCTACACTTTTGCTAGCAGAAAATATTGGGAGTGTGCAGCTCATTACAATGTTACTGGGGAATCCCACTTCGCAGGCTCCTGCAAAATGGGCCCATCATCGGACCCACTGGCAGTTGTCGACCCTCGGCTCCGAGTCTACGGAATACAGGGACTACGCGTGGCGGACGCTTCTATTATGCCGCAGGTAAGTATCGAGATGACGTACTTCGATTCATTCGTTGATTTCAAGATGAAATATATACCTTGCCTGTGAGCCCTGCTGATCATTTATAAAGACCGTTGACTGGCCGATGAATGACAATGGGATAACTTTGCTTACAGGCGACTACAGCTAATACTGGATCATCTTGCGTCATGATTGGAGAGCGAGCTGCGCATATGATCAAGCAAGATTGGAATTACACAGATGCAGTATAATATTCTGCGTAACTCGGTACAATGAAACGGATTTAAAAAAATACATATACCTACTCCTTATGATAATTAGCAGTTGAAAAGGAAAAACACGACTTCACTTGAAAGGATTAACCACAATCGTATACCACGTACTAATTTAATATAGCGCACTTATGGGAACGTTCGTTCATACTGAAAATCGTCTGTCAAATGCAGATTTTCCTAAGCCCGAGAATATGTCAGAACCGTCGGTGACCGTTGTGCCTGAATTCCAATTCACCTCTTGGATGTTGATACTAACAGCACAATGAAAATAACGTCATGCAGATATATCTAATTCGATAACCAATCGAACGTTTCTAAAATGTATAATGAATTTCTGTCTCGCAACCATACGATAACCCTAAAACTTATGTGCACGCACACTAATATTGTTCTAATAAAAAGAAAATTTACTTTTGATCGTCAATGAAAATGTTCCAGGATACATTCATCGGTACTATATGCTTCATGCTCAGAATCAGATACATCAATGACAATTTTAAATCTTGCTTACATACATCTTTTATTCTGCAGTTCAGAATTATTTACAAAATGGTGTTCACACATCTCAGGTACAATCGTTATAATATACCGTGATGTATCAAAATGCCTTGATTCTTGATCAAGGAGTCACCAAACCGAAGCGAACATATGTAATGTTCATTAATGGATTTTCAGTGGCTCACTTTTTTTTTCAATGGATCTATGGACATTTCATGTGTCTCTGATTAGCGTATCGTTTGTATATCCTGTCACTCGCGTCGCTAGTCATTGGCACATAAAATTTGCTTCAAAAAGAAACTTGTTCCAGTTTTAATTTCAGAAAAATAGTGAGCCACTGGGAACTCATTAATGAATATTAGTCATACGGCACGAAATACTTCAGAAGTATTTCAGAAACGTCGCTTTTGAGATATGTTATATATTGTGTTTTGCATCCGGTTGGCCGATAAATAATTTTTACCATCAAACGCCTTAATATTCAATCATTCTTTCTGGTTAAAAAATTACTCACTACGAATAACACTAGCTGTAAAGATAACGAAACTTTTCACTCACCGTACGTTGGCAAAGCTGCCGGTGTGCAGCGATCGATGGATCAGGTCAAACTTCTGAAGTTACCCTCTGCCAGTCATCTTCCGGTTAAATATAAGCTGCGCACTACACGCTTACTCGTAGATATACTTCGCATCACTGGCCGTGTGGAATACTGTGAAACTGATTGATCGCACTCATTGAAATGTGTAGCCTAGATAGCGCCATCTGTCTGATTCGGAAATTATAGATGAGATTCGGTGAATAAAAAAATGTTTCAAGATAATCACTTAGGTGATAGGCCTAAAATTTCGGGACGCAAAAGTCGATTTAAGGCATCGACTGTTGCATCGGTTTGCAAAAAATCCACATGGTCAAAACTCTGTTTCCTGTGGTGACTTTTCAAACTGCTTTCGTACATTCGAGTTTGAATAAGAAGACAATTAATAATACTGCGTTCAAGTTAGATTTAATAGAAATAAACGTGTTTCACAGGTACAATCACGCATTATTATACGTTGTACATGCATGAATATAGGAATGATTATGCGCCTGCATGCGTGTGTAAAATCAAGGATCTAAACGCGCGATATTGAGCTAAACATTAAGAATAATAATTTTAATTTCCAATTCAATATATTTAATATCATTTTATTGTCATTATATTACTCGTATAGTATTATTGTCTAGTTAAACACATATCGTATATAGTATATACGTATATATAATATATATGTATATATATATATATTATATTTTTTATATTATAATTATTATTATATTAATATAATTACATAGTATTGTCATGATTTTAATTCTTGTTTTTCTTTGATTTTTTTTTTTTTCTTCAATTATATGTCATCCACAGCAATTTCAGCCGGCGGTATCTCATAGGAAATTTGAGAAAAATTCTCCAATAGAAAACCGCCGTTCCAGCCACCTTATAGCTATATATTTTGATACAGAGTTATGATATTAATTATTCTTTCTACTCTTTTATTATTTTCTTCTTTTACCCTTCTCATATGTATATCACCGCGATCGGAATTAAGAACAAAACCGCTGCACTCTGTTATTTAGCATGAATAAATGATGAATATAGGATTTCATGGAACAGACTAACAACTAGGGATTTAAATTCTACGATCTACGTCGCAATCAGCATAAATTACAAATCCAACGTTCCGCAAATTTTGTATCCATTTGTTCCTCATTTTATTTTCTTTCTTCGTGTTTCCTTTTCATGCTGACTTGCTGGAAGAAGTTTGACGAGTATCTTTATTATAGATTCAAATATGATACATCAAAGCACGGGGACGAATTAAAATATCTGGGATTTCGAAGATCGGACGTGAGTCTATAACGTCGGCGAAACATTGCATAGGTACACAGATAATTACTTTTTCTGCTGGAATCCCATAATATAGACGGCTATAAATTTGAATCCGAATAAGTTATATTAGCCAGTACTAAAATTCATCTTCAACAACTTTTGCCAAAAAGCAAGCCAATATTGCAACTACTATACTCCATCGGTTCTGACGAAGGATAAATGCTTCTTCTTCTTCTTCTTCTTCTTCTTCTTCTGCTTCTCGAGTGTTGACAATCCCTCGCGGATCGCATGCTTATCGTAACACGTTAATATAGGTATACCAATAATGACAGTGGGTGATGGGGGTTAATTGATTACTGTTTGCGCGGTATAATCAACGCTGGTATATTGGGGAAAGGGGTGAATATGTTATAATCTATACGGTTCTTGGGGTCGTGTAAAGCTTCTGCAGTAGAAGTTTGTCGACTGCTGGCAAGAGGAGAAATCTCTTGAAACCGTGACGACAATCTCCGAAGTTCTGGGATCTGGAGTAACGGGTCGCGCCGCCGAATCCTAACGTCCTAGACGCCGAGTCGGCGGGGTAGTCGGCCGAGGTCCCATCTGCGGAATTCGCCCTGAAAAACAAAATCCCACCGTTCACAATTTGCCGTATTTTCCGATACGACCATCGACTGCATCTAACAAAATAATGCGGAATATTGACGAATAGAAGCGAAAAAGAGGCGACAAAGAGCCAAAAGCAGGCCAATCGGTGATTCAAACTCAAAGTCAATGTCCATGAAACTTCACAACTCGATTCGAAAACGGCTAGAAATTGTCGAACAACCAAAAATACCTCACGTCGAAGTCTGAATCATGACGTGGCTGATTTTACACAAACATAAATGTCACTTTTGCCAGAAAACCGCGTTTATCCTCGATGATAGTTGGGCTTTAAGCTCGTGCATTTTCTGTTTTCTCTTTCGAGCTTCTATTCCGACACAGAACAAGTACAGTATAGTAAACAGTAAAGAAAACGAATCGATTCAAACCACATGAATCATTTTATACACATGATTATCACTGTAAGCGTCTTCCATACCGGATCCTATGGAATCTCTTCGATAAATTGAACCGGAAAATCGGAAGCTCCGCTGAAACGTATGAACTTCACACCGAGATTGAATTGGAGGCTTGCCCGTGGCTTCGGATCAGCATCTTTTGGTGCTTACCATAAGTTTCAGCGAATCAGCTGCACGGTTATAGAAACTCTGGCTCTTCCCTTATCCGTTACGAAATATACCGAGTACTGCGTTGATTGCGAGGTGAACGTAACGAGGGCTACTGCAAAGCGGACTATGTCCGCAACACATTAACATCCATCTCACTACTTGATCTATGATCTGTACTGTACAACCATATGTAATCTAACACTATGTGCGAACTATACGTGTGTGTAATATCTATAACGAACATTTGGAAAAAACATCGAGGAATATGTGAATACAGTACATCGAACAAACGGCTATCGAACTACCGTGAAAGCGGTCGTCCGTTAAAGGTGCGGTGACCGCAATATTGTGCGGTGGGTATGCGGTTGACGTTAGACAAATAGACATAGTGGTGGTGGTGGTATTGAGGGTGACTTCTACGGGACAGAGACACATCGACAGCACATACGAAGAGTTGAGAGAGGACGCGGAGGAGCGTATCCTACTGGGCTGACCTGTTCACCAGGTACCGTGGGGAGCGGGAAAACCTTGCGGATCTGAACGAGGGGAGCCACCCAAGGCGAGCCAGCGCCCCGATGTGCTTCTTCGAGGGTTGCGACATGTAGAAGCTGGCTTCTTCGCCTTCCTGCATCTCCCTGGGGTCCGTTGCTACATGTGCAGATTCATACCCAAGATTTGTTTTTCTTTTTTTCTTTCTTTTTCTTTGCTCTATTATTTGTGTTTCGTTAAATGACAAGTAACGGTTGCCCGTTCTATCAGCCAACAGACTTTCGTCTCACAATCAGTTACGGTCCTGCGCCTTGTTTTCAGTTTGTTATGTAATGCATGAAAAAGCTCACGGTTTAAACGTGTTTATATACAGTATAACGGTATTCTTAACGCTGTATAACATTGTATGCATATACATATATACATATATATATATATATATATATATATGTATGTTAATTATCACTTTTTTGTTGCAATTTAAGCATAGGGAAACCGTTTTCATCGTGTTTTAAACGAGTTTTTGTGAATTAGGGATGAATTTACCGGACCGTTGTCGATTGGCTGAAATAATTACATTATTGCTGGAGATTTTTTGAACGGTTTTTTTTTTCTTCACCTATATTTTTATTCAGATGGTTGAACAATCGAAGAAACAAGTGTCAAAGACCGTAATTGGAAAAGAAGATTTGAGTAGAAATGACAACGAATATTTTCAGTATTATACGCTACTGAATAAAACAATTTTTCTAATGCCCTCTGCGTTTCAATCTTATCGAAATTTATTAAGTATATCCGTACAATAAACTAGAAAAAAAATTTTTAAATTATCAACCGGTCAAATTTTTATGAGACCCGTTTAATTTTTTCTGATCAAAATGGGAGGATAAATATATTGAACCGTTAATCAAAACCAAGAATTATTTGTTATTTCTTCGTCCCTATATCATGATAATCCTAACCCGTCAATCGATACGCGTCAACGTCCATGAAATAATTACATACCCATGAATCGTTTCTCCGCGTTGGGATAATCGCCTGTAAGTGCCTCGATAAATTCCTCATAATCCAGAACGTTGTTGTTCTGCATAACGGGCAGAGGATACTCGTCAGAGAATTCGATCTGCCGCTTCGGCCTTTTCTCGCCAGCATGCTTGGCGTTCTTCGCTGATTTATTCTTGCCATTGATATCGGTATCGAGCTTGAGCTTCTCGTTTTCCCCGGAAATCTTGGCGGCCACCGCCGCGGAGCTAGCCAAAGCTTCCAATTTCCTCTCATTGGCGTCCTCCTCCTTCTTGCGCTGCTCTTCAGCTCTCGGAGCATCCTTCATCCGGCCCTTCGCCCTCCCCTCGATGTTGTCCAACGAGCGTCCGAACCTGTTCTGAGTCGGCAGAGTCCATCCCCTGGCCAGAGCCGCGATATTGCGCTTAAGTCCAACGGGCATATCGCCGTTCCTAACGAGAGCCGCGAGGTTCCGTTTCTCGCCGTAGCTGGGCTGGAAGCGCGGGGCGCTGCCGCGTGAGAAAATGTCCAAGTACCGCTTCCCGTATGGCAGACTGTAGTCCCGAGCCAGCGCGGCGATGTTGCGCTTACCCGAGGGCAGCGCGAAGTCACGCGCCAAAGCAGCGACGTTCCGCTTTCCCGACGGCAGCGCGAAGTCGCGAGCCAGCGCGGCGACGTTCCGTTTTCCCGAGCTAGACGGCGGCAGCGCGAAGTCACGAGCCAGCGCAGCTACGTTCCGTTTTCCCGACGGCAGCGCGAAGTCTCGAGCCAGCGCGGCAACGTTGCGCTTCCCGAGCTCCGAGTATCGGTAGAGCGCCTCGAGCTCATCCCTGTTCAACATGGCCGCGGGGCTCCGTTTCTCTTGATCCTCCTCCTCCTCGTCCGCCTTGTCCTGGATGGATATCGGCAGATCACCGTTCTTCGCGAGGGTCGCGATGCTTCGTTTCTCCGAGTCGACTTCGTCCTCCTCTTCCCCCTCATCGGCCTCGTCCATTCTCGATGCTGCCGGCTCCTCGAAGAGCCGCTGAGCACTGGTCATGGCTGCCAGACGACCCCTCGTAGCTGGGTAGCTGAAGAGCTCGAGGTAGACGCCGACCGGAAGGCAGACCTCACCGTCCTCCGCGTCGTCCGTTGACGTAGTCTTAAGGTTAACGAGCTCGTTTCGGTTCTTGGCGTCGAGGATTATCCGCGCCGTTCGCGAGTACGCCGCAAGGTTTGAACTGACTTCCGGCAGGCGTAGCAGGGCGAAGAATGTCTTCCGGGGTAGGCATTGCTCGCCCTCGTCGTCCTGGCACGTCACCTGAAAGCGAAAGAAAATTAATATTTTTCTAGCAGCGGAATTATTCAGGAGGAAGCGAATCAGCGAATCATCGGTACCGGTATCGGCAGCGATATGCTTCTGATCCTGCATCGCATTTACCTACCTACTCGGCGTTAAATTGGACGTTCCGTCGCATGAAATTTACGCCCGGTTTTGACGAACGTCCGGTAAACGACAGGTGCAATTTAGACGAGGATAACCGTACACGGTGTCATGCGTGCTACCGATTTCGCGGTTCGGTTATACCGCGTGACGGCCGGGTTATTATATTGTGGGGAATTAACGGAGCTCGAGGAGTGTGCACCTCACGTGCCCACGTGGCATCGACGCGTCATCGAACTGATGGAACGTCCAGGAACATCGATTTTTGTATGACGAAACTTTCTCATGACAGGATACGTCGGATACAGATATGCGAATTCAAAAAATTTCAACCCTCTTTCTGCCGCCTAGCGTATGAAATCAATTCCACGTGACGTCGATGTTTTAGATTATAAATTATATTCAATTCGTTACGTGAAATAAAGTTTGGTCCCGATAGGACAGAAATGATTCTTCATATATCGAAATGTCTTATCTAGAAGAACGTACCTACGGAACAGCCACTAGATTTGATGAAGTTTATACGAAGGACGGATTTCTTCGATATCTAACAAACAAATTCAATATGGCCACCTTCGCTGAATCACTTGCCATTTTCTTTCGGCTGTTAGATTAGTCGTGGCATTCAGCAGGCATCAAACGTTGTTTCACGCGAAGTTAAGTAATGGCAAGAATATTGTAAGAGCAAATCCACCGTTCGTCAGTTTCTAAAACTGGAAAATTACGTTTATGAAATTGAATCGATCGCACCCAGATGGATTGCCTATCGTAAGGGGCTCATTACATGGACATTGAATGTTCGACTACTGAACAAATAAACGAAACAACGGCAAACTGATCCGCAAATAAAAAATTCAAACGATTCATGTATTGTCATATCGCGAAAATTTTACAACTCATTTTATTGTAAGGTCCAAAATGCAGGACGTTGTAACTTGAAAAGTAATGTGGAAACACGTTTTGAAATGTCATCGGAGTTGCGTTAACGCTCGATCAGGACCACCTGAATTAGATATATAGATACTTTTGCGGGCCAGAACACGCGCACATTATTCCCATATGCGGTTCTCTCTATGTATAGGCTATTCCAGGATTTCTATTTTTAAGAAAAATGAAGCAAGTAATCTTTCGTCAAAAGAGAAACAGATCTTGGTTCAATAAATGTTTCCCTAGATAACATAATGGAATTTCTGCAAAATTATATCTATTCTTGTTCAAAAAGTGTATACCTAATTTTTGATGACTTTCAAGTTTCATCAACAAAATTCCTAACACATTTTTATCAGGGTGTATAAAATATTTTGTCTAACATGTCTTCTCGCAGAATAATAATACGTAAAATTGAAAACTTCATTTTCTCAATATCTTCACCTACAATTGAATCTTTACGAAGTAAGTAGAGTTTGAAATTTTCAAACCACCAATGTGAATCAACGTCGAAAATATCTTTTCTCTCAAATTTGATACTATCACATTATCGGTGACCGATCAATTGCGACCATGGAACGCCCCATATGTTGATAATTATTCAGATATTTGGTATGTTTGCGTAAAGTACACATGGCGCGAGCCAGAAAGATATGAAATGCAAAGTGTTTAGGCGTGTATGAATTGGAGAAGAATTAAATAAACGGACATTTCACCAGTTTGAACATGAGCAGCGTGTAATTTTTTCCGGTTAGTGAAAAACGATCTTTGGCAATAACCGACCGTGCAGAAAAAATAACGTGTATTAAAGCAGCAGACCTGTTGAATGGTTTTAATCAACTGACATTACCGTCTCTCGAGAAATCCCGGCAATTTCTAGAGGCTGTGAGTTTGTTTGAGTATTTTAATACCTAACCAAGGATGTATAACGCGAATACGTTTACCCATGTAAACGTAATACCCATCTTATGGTAATTCCCCTAGGTATACCTAAGAAGCTGGGCGTTCGACGTTCTATCTCTTCTTCTTCAGGAAAAAGGAATCCTTTGAAATTCTCGACGAAGTCAAAGAGCGAAAAGTCGTAAGCGAAGTAGCGAGAGAGATTAAAAAGAACTGAAACGTCGGAGAGTAAATTGAAAGCTGTTGGAAAAAGAAGGCGGAAAGTGTATATTTTTTACATAATAGGAGAAGCGACGACGCTTGATTTCGAGGTAAAAATTCTTCCCAGGGTATTTTTCCCAATTTATTATCAACTCTTCGTATTATTCGCCATAATTCCCCCCGAATTTGCCGCCGCGAAGCTCCGTCTCAATTACTGTGAAAACCCTGAAAGCCACACGCGCTACAACGTCTGACGGGGCGAATTGACTCGAACGCAAATTACGCGAACGCGTTATATCACGAGAAACGCGATTTCGCGTTCGCCAAATTTAGTTACATGCAGATAGGCGGGATAATTTCTGCAGGACAAGCGAGGCCGCGTCATCCGTCAATTTGACCAAACTAAATTAGAGAACCGCACGCGAAACTCGCTACATTCTTCGACACTTTCGTTGAATATTTTCCGAAAACCTTCGACGATCATAAACGAAGCCCAGTGTAGAGTCGCGAATTCCCCGTTTTACTACCCCTGCAGTTCATTAACTTCAAATGGGTGGAAACTTCTGGATAAGGTGAACATTACAGTGGCCCTGAAATTTCCGCAAGAGAAGTTATTCTAATATGCATGTATGCTACCAAGGTATATATATGTATAGGTATATATGTATAAACGGGACTGCGTCGCAATGAAATTTCAAACTGCAGCAGCCACTGCCAACCTTGCTTTGCAACTTGTACGGTACTTTAACAGGAAGAAAGAAAAACACAGAAACAATTGTCCACAATCGCCGCGCAAGAAGAGCGACAAAAAGAAGATAAAACAACGTTTGACGAGATGATAATGCGACGACACTCTAGTAACGCAAGTTTTACCCTGCAGCCCATTTCTCCTAACATTCAATATCTGTAGCGAATTTGCGTTTCGTTGAATCGCGATACGTGACAAAAATTTTATCACGTTTCCGTGAGAAACAAAAATTTCAAACGGTAAATAACGCAGATATTGTAAATATTCAATTAAATATAGTGCAAGAGAATTTTCTGCGTTTTCTTAGTAATTTGATGTTTTGAAAAAAAAATTTTCAAACATCTTCAGAGCTGAATTAATCCATCGATTTTTGGTGTCAACTTTTTCATCGCACGATCTAACAAAGAAACTGAGCTCTTGTTCTCGTCCGTCTTTATGATCGCGGCTCATTTTGCACACCTTGGAGAAAAAGTTTGAACAATTTACGCTGGCGGGTCGAAAAAACTAGGAGTAAAAGCGAAGGACAGCAAAAAGTATACAAGAAACGAAAGCTTTGAGAACCGAGAAACAAGAAAGAAAAATCGTCTAACGGTCATGACGTGAATCGTAAATTAATGTCGGTAAACCACGTCGAATAAATTATCTACTCGGTTATCTTGTCGGCGAAGTCTTTTCATTTTTTTTTTTTTTTTCCACCCTCTCGGTCATTGCGTTATTAATTCATTACTCGAGCTGAAATATTTTCGCTCTCGATAGCGCTGCTCAGTTTTTGCAGTACGTTACGAATTTCAATATCTATTTCACGACCACGGGGTGAGAAAAAAAAATCGAAAAGTTGCCTCGAAACAAAAAGATAAAACTCAATTTTACACCGGCCGTTTCAATTCGGAAATTTTTCACACGGCGAATGGGTCTAAAAGTTTGTTCGACATGCACGAATACTCGGTTTCACCTAGACCGGAATTAATTTGAAGGTCCTTTCTCGTCCTTGCGTTTCGCTCACGTCTCATACAGCAAACCCATCCACACACGCACACATTCAGGGGGAATTTCATTTGCTGGGATGTCCCATGCCACCCATACAGTGTTGCTCCGCGTCGGTGATTCAGTCAAGTATAACGGACGTGACGTGCCTCGTTTACCGAATATCTGTTTGCCAGACCATCCGTCCATCCGCCCCAACCCCCCTCCCCTATGCCTTATCGCAGCTTTCCTCGAAATCCTCAAATTGCCCCAAAATGCCACTGACGTGTTTCGAAGGATATTGTATTTGACAAAAGATTCAAAATCTATTTAAAAAAAAAAAAAATACTCTTCGAAATCGAATTCACCATTCGTAAATATTCTTTTAAGCATTGAAATAAAAAAATTTTTGCCTTGTTCGAATTTTTGGAATGAAAAAGAATTTCAAGATCGACCGATTCGATTCTGATTTTCAAGGATTCGAAAATGAATTTTTATTGAAATAGAGTTACACTGATACAGTTAGACAGTGCCGCATATCAGAAATTGTTCATCGAAGTTGTTCGCCAAGTTCGAGAACCTTTGAGAAGAAAATTTCGAGATCGGTGAATTTAATTCTAATTTTTCTTCCAGGATTCAAAAATATATTTTTATTAAAATAGAGTTAGACCAACATAGATAGACAATATGGCCTTTCACAAATTGTATCGTCGCCTAACTATACGTAACTGTGCATTTTGTAAGCTTTTTTTACTTTGTACGTCACAATGTTTTTCATTTTAAGAAGGCAAGTTTTTTGTAAAAATAATTGGAAGCTTAATTGGCGTTTTAGTTTAAAAACAACGATAAAACAGTTGCTGCATTGAATTTGAATCTGCTATAGATGAAAATCCCGTAATATTTTACGATCAAATTTGTTGAACAGTTAGATTATATAATTTCGTTGCAGTCTGAGTACGAAGTGTCATGTGCATTAAATTCCTACACCCGGAAATTGACGGTGTTTACCGCTTGAGCCAGTGAGCCATTACCAAAACGTGAGATCGACTGCGGAATTCTCAACCAAAACAGAGACGCGAGTTGCGAGTTGTTAAAGCCGATAAAGCGTTTGTTCCGCGGAAATAAGCCTCGTAAATCTGGAAAGTTGTAAATAGCGTCGGGCTTTAAAACTAAACGTTAGCAAAGTTCGCATTACGTTTATACATTATACGAGCGTCGCGTATTATTTACGAGTTTCGATCCCACCTTATATAACAAAGTTCAAGATGGCGATGAAAATCGTTAAACTAAAAACTATATCTCCTCGATCCAGAAATTGAAATCAGTCAAATCGCCTGAATTTAAGGTCAATTTAATCATCGTCTGACGTAAATTTCTCACATTACGTGATTTGCTCGAAATTTTTGACCCTCGATATTTTACTCGCAGATTTCCTCGATCACGGCTCATGGTTTCTATTTTTCCTACACCGTCAAACGTTCCGTTCGTTGAGATATAAACTGTGGATCAAGGAGTCAAAGTAGCGTGAATAAATCGTGATTCAGGTGAAGAGTGCAACTGTCAGTTTAACCCGAGGCCTCCACTTTCCCATTTCTTCTCTCTCTCTCTCTCTCTCTCTCTCTCTCTCCCTCCGCTGTCTTTCAGGCTCCACTTTCTGTCGGGTTCAGATTCCATTCGGGATTCTGCACGATTTGACGCCAACATACACGGGTTCAATTTTCCGTCGAGCAACTGGTTCCCAGCATACCTCGAAACGGTCTCCGACAAATCTACTGTGACCAGTTAACCCTGCGCTAAAGGACATTCTGAAAGACAGCGTTTTGATTCACCTTCGTCCGCGAGGATACTCAACTTTGCCTAATTCGACTTATATTTTCTCCATCTGGATATATTTTACATCACTTGATTAAACGTTCCTCGAATCAAGCGAACAGTTTCCAGGTGATTCGAAGAGCCTTAATCGATTTGAATAGTTCTCAGTCGATATTTACTTGTTGCTGTTAGGAGAAAAAAAAAATTTAATTAAACAGTAAACACCTTGATCCTGAGAAATTTTGGCGAATTTAAGTGCGTTTCATTCGAACCACACAAATTACTCATCGAATGTTGCAAATCAGAGAACACAAGTGAATAGATTTGTTTGTAAAAAAATTAATTTCTCTATCAGTGCACTCTCGGGTCAGCAAACCCTCGACATGAGTTATTTGCAGACATGGTCGGGGAACCAAACCGAGCCACTGATCAAACAGCGAAAAGAGTGATCCCCGCAAAAGAACAAAAGTAGCCCACATGCTCTGAAAGACCCTTAGATTTACTTTTCGCACGCGTTTGTCCAACGTCTGCAGTTTGCCAAATGCTATTCGCGTTCGCAGTGTTTGTATAGATCGAGATTGCCCATTGTTTGTTCAAGCACTGAGAAAAATTTCATTTGTTACAGTAGCTAGAAAAATTCAGTGAAACAGGTATCGTTGAAAAAACTGTTTAAATATCGTTGGAATTACGAAAAACGAGGTACGCCTAACCATTTTGCGCTGTCGTCGATCCTTTTTTGGCAATGGCAACGCAAAATCAGTTTCTGAGGTTTACTCTACTTTTTTAGTTAAACAAGGATTTAACGTCAATTTATCGCTGCACAAGCGTTAAATATTCGCAACAATTGCAAGAAAATATAGCAACAGTGATCGTAATGAGAAAGAACAGTAACGGATACTAGACTTTCCAGTAACAGCTAGAAAACTAATTCTCATTTTCTACCTAGAACTATATTTTTCGATTGTCATAAAAAATGAAAATAGTTATTCAGAAAATAGTAACTTCGAATTGCGCCCATTCCGATTCACCGATTCCTCTTCATCATTCACGGAATATATAATACGAAAAATCCCATTCCGAAGAAAATAATCGCAACGCGTCTAACGAAACCAAGCTTTCCCCTCTCGCTAAAAAAGTTGTATCTCATTCCAAGTCCGATAGTGACGTAATACTCGGTTGGTAATATTTTTTATCTAGAGACTAAACTTGGAAAGTGAACAATTCACCGGATATGGCGGTAGAAACGAGGAAATTGAATAACGATTAAGTAGTTACATTAAATAGCACAGCAATAAAAATTAAAAAAAAATAATAATAATAATACCGAAGCGGCGCAAAAGCTTAACCTGATTGATGTTTGGTTATATAATCCCGATGATGCAGGGAAACGATCAACGAGATGAGAATCAGCCTGACGAAACGTGACGTTTCGTTTAAAAGTCAGCTTAAGCACATCGACGATACAATACGGTCCGAAAATCTCCCTCCCTAAAATTCTGAACTCAGTCACAATCAGAGGATGGGGGCTAATTAAATCGCCGATTGACGCCGCTTTGCGAAGGGAGAAGGGCCCATGTTTCCCGGGCAACAGCTGCTGTACTCCACCGCTTCCATGTTCGTGTCCCAAACGCCAACCGCAGGTCCTTAAGAGGATGCTATAGTTCCTCGTTACCGACCGAGTAAAATTTCGCTCATTTTTACGATTAGCCACGCTTAAGCATCGCTGACGAAAAAGAAATATTCCGAATATAGTGACGTTCTACATTCAATGCCGAACAAATATTTCAGACAAATTATTTCTTACGTTGCGAGAATAAAATCAGAATATTCAGTATTCCCGCAATAAATTGTAATTCAATTGCAGTAATACATTTTTTGGCTCAATTGTTGCGAAAAACAAAACTTTTTATCAGCGTGAAAAAACATACTTTTTATTAATTTTATACTGAGAGAATCGTACATTTTGTACAGTCCATGAGCTGTTCGAAATATTCTAATTACTAAAGAAAGCTTAGAAATCGATGTTTTTAATTTCAAATCACATCGAAATGGTTAAAAGTATGATGGATTTGTACGCTTTTAGTCTACAAGGGTTTGTTTTACTCGGAGGACCATTTTCTACAAATTATCCGGTACGAATTATAATTTCGATGTTTTTTTTTTTTGTTTTTGCGATCTACGAATACAATAATTCAGATATCTAAATACAACGTACGACTATAATCTAGTGATTAAGAAATAACAGAGAGTTTCGATTTTTGGTTTCGACCAAAATGATTAAGTAACGGTCAATAAACGGGAATCGGAGTAGAAGAATAAGACGACAAGAGCTGAGAAAATCGAAGGCGTGAGAGGAGCGTTGATGTTATAGCTTCACATTTGCGGGGCACAAAGAGCTCGTGTTTGTGATATCTGAGAATATACCTAGCCGGAGAACCGACCTCCGGACAATGAGAACGAAAATACAAACGTAGAGAGAAAGATGAGAGCTTTTGTCTGTGCGGCGAAGAGTTGAAAGCACGACGAACGAATTTAGACGGTTGTACAAAAGCTCCGTGCAGAGGCAACGACGATCATGGTATTATTACTCGATTCGCGTCACGTCTATAATAGGTATGGTTATATAATGTAAAAGAGCTCGTTCCGACAAAACGCCGAAGCAGAATGAGGGCGGGGAATAAAGGCGGAAGCTACTTACCAATATTTTTACTTCCGATTTCACCCGATCTCCACCCCTCGAACGGTGATCGCAAAAGCTGGTCCTGCCAGCATTGCACAAAGCTCGCTTAGTCTATTGATAAAAATGATCATTTTACCCGCTCCGCAGAAAATCAAATTCCCATTGTCATATCGCTCGGCTCTCGATTCTCTGGGAGAAAATTACCGGGCTCTTTCACCCATGGATGGCAATTATTGATCTACTTCGCGAGTGCAACGTGAAAATTATTTCTACTTCGTCTCTGTTTCGTGAACTTTAACGAGCTCCGCATTTTACAAGAGTTGTGAATTTTTATTCGATGTTCTAGACGGTGTGAATACTTTTATTTTTAGTCGCTGAAGACAATTTTTTATGTCAATTATGGGGGCGGGGTTCAAGTTAAGAAATCAAAATTTTACGATGCGACAAAGTTTCGAATGCTTGGAAACCAGACGGCTCAAAGTTCCAAAATTCAGGTCACGATAGAGCAAAGTTCTGAAAAATAAGGTTTCGATGGAGTAAAATTACGAAAATTAAAATTTACTCACAGAGCACAGTTTACTGAACGAGTGGCTGTGGAAAATCAGATAAAATCGAAAATCAGGATTACCAGAATTCCGAACGTAAAACTATCGAAAATCCAAAACAAAGAAACATCAAGGTGGTGAAATTTCATCAAATTCACTTTCGGAACTTTGAACGTCGGATTTCGAACCTTTCGAAACTTTGATGTTTCGTCACAGTTTGATTTCTTGACTTTAGGATTTGCCACCAAAATAATTCCGAATTGGGCGCTGTCAGAGCTTTTTAAATTTCAAATTTCAACCGCATCCCAAATTACGACGACGGATTTTTTACGCAAAGGTAATTTGCTACGATAACTGTACAACGATACGATCGAATTTCCGGAAAAGTCTAAAGTAAATTCTAGTCTCTTCACCTTCACCCCTATCACAACCTTCGAATTACTAATTTCCGAAAACCGATTCTCCCGGTTAAGTTCGAGGGTAACTCTGGTTTCCGGAACTCTGGGTCAATTATCGAAATAGCGGGTTTCGGAAACGAGGCGTGAATGAAAAGCGGGAAAGCATCGGACGAAGAAAGACATCCGGAGAACTTGTTGTTCGCGGTTTGCGTGGGAGGATGAGACTCTCCCTTTTCGTGTCGCTGCCTATAACAAAAGCCGCGAAATCCTCTCTTCGCACTGTAGTTTCTCCTCCAAGGTACGTGTATAAATACACACTCCGATACATGCCAAATTTCCCGTCCATCGATTTTCCGCGTGACGGAAAACGAAAGAAACTTGGGAACATGTTTTCAATCCCACGCGTCTCACGGGACCGGGATGTAAGATCACGCGACAAAGCTTCCGGATTTTCCGGCCAAATACGCGATTTCATACAGGTAGGAAAAATCTGATATCCACACCCTGACGACAGGATTACTTGCGTTTCTTCCTCCGCGTCCTTTTGTTTTTATTTGTTTTCTATTTACCGGGCAGATCAAGAAACGAATGACACGTGTTACAAGCGCTTAAACTCGCAAGCTCTTCGATCGAAACCCGTCAGCATTACGAAATCACGTGGTCGGTGAGACGAATAAATTTTCCCCCAATGCGACGTGCCTGAGCAAACACGCGTTATACACATGCGTGTAGAAAATCTACGCGAATGGATTTCGCGGGATTCGAACCGCAGTAGGAATTTTCTGAGGTCTTTAAAGTAGATCCGGGTAATAAATCAGATTTCCCGGTGTACGGGTGTTCGCGTATAAATACGACGAGCTTCAGCCCCCGACTGATTATATTTCCACTACCCTGCAGAACGTGGATAAAATTCAGATGTGGGTACTTGTTGGTAATTGAAAAATTTTTCCTGATGTGGATTTGAGTGATGGTTGAATTAATCGTCACGCGAAAAACTGGACAACCCGTCACGTACAGACAATGACTAGAGTTTGCAATACTGTTGAAAAAGAGATACAGCCTGAAATAATATCGGAAAATGCAGGAGAGTTTCCTCGAATCGATCGCGTGAGTGATTTAATTTTATGGAATAACTGCAGTTTGAAAATGGGAAGCCAATTTGTGTCGCAACAAGAGTATTTTTAAGATTGTCTACGGCGATGATATTCGAAATTCAATTACGGAATATTGATTCACACGAAACGTTAAAGTTATACGTTTTAACGAAGCAGGAAACAAAGCTTAGCGGTTTATTTCTATTTAAGAATCATAGTTACGGAAAGGATAAAATTTTGAAGATGTGCGGAAATTCTCGGAGTCTATGAAGTCTCAAGTTTGAATAAGCTCCTAGGATTTCCATTCGAACTTTCAATCGCAGAAATTTCGATACGGTTGAGTTTTATTTTATTTTTTTTTTTAACAGAATTCATTCAATTCTACCGAAACAATTTAATTTTTGCAAAGTCAATTTCACCGTTTCGCAAAAATTGGGAAAGCGGACAATTGAAAAATTGGATTTTGAGGATTGAACCCGAAGTTTAAATCGTAAATATTTACAAATCGAGTAAAACACCGGAGCTATTTTTCGTACCTAAAATTTTAATTGGTTCAAATTAGTTTATTTCTGCGAGCATCGCACGAATATCTGACGTTATAACAAGGTTTTGGTTTGTTTCTATTAACATGATCGGAAACCACTCAGTGTTGTAATGAACTTTACAATTAATCGGGGCTGCGCGATCATAATTAAATTTACCTCGCATAGACGGAGGTTCGAATGACCTTCGACGTTTGGATGCAGCCGAAGGAATTCATCGTGGAATTATAGTCTCGGAAAATTGGGTTTGTAATATTGTTTTTCTCTCGAAAAAATTAAGTCTCGTCGAATATCTGAAATATTTCCACGAAATTATTGAACTTGATTATTACTTTTCGCGAGGAATTTCATCCCTCGCGGCTTTGGAAATCGGGAAATTCGAATCAGTCCTGAGGGCTGAGAAGTTGTTCGATCGAATCAAGAAAAAAAAAACAGTGATAAAGGTGCCAGAAATTCAATCGAAAAGGAACGGTAAAAATACGTGAAGAGAAAAAACAAATGAAAACTTTTCCCTTTGAAAATCCTCGAACTAAATAGATCCAACGGGTGTTATTTGAGTGTGATATTCCTTCGGTTTCAAGGGTTCGAAACTAGAGACAATATATCCGCAAATTTACCCCTCAAACATGTTTCTCATGGTGTACAATACACGTGGTATTAACACTGCAAGATTTCTCCGCGGGATTAAATTTACAAAGTTTCAAATTGCTCCTAATTA
Organism: Neodiprion virginianus; assembly: GCF_021901495.1. Taxonomy (NCBI): domain Eukaryota; kingdom Metazoa; phylum Arthropoda; class Insecta; order Hymenoptera; family Diprionidae; genus Neodiprion; species Neodiprion virginianus. The sequence goes on along the minus strand of NC_060877.1, from coordinate 36,771,840 downwards.
TTTTACTCATTCAAGTTTCAACTTATTCGGCAGACAACAATTCTGTTTCTGAGAATAATCACAGCGTATAGAATCCACGTGAGGGGTTCATTGAAACTGGAAAGCCGGAATAATCGGGATATTCTCCTCGCCTTATCCCAGCATCTGATGAATAGATGTTCAATACCGTTCCATCTGATCGGTTGAGCGCATCAGCGAATAATCAGAGAAAACCTCACGAACATATTCATTGTAAAAGAGATTTTGTTGAATCGGTTTCTCGCAAACGAGAGATGAACAAAATATATGTATATAATATATTCGAGTGCAATCTTAACGTCTCGTTTCGAGTCTGTGAAAATTGTACCTACTCGAACCGGTCGAAATTAGTAGAAACTACGAGTTGAGTAAGAATAATTAATATTACTAATCTAGCTAATTTAAACCTTACGTACATATTTCATAAAATTATGACTTACTTACGGTCAAACTTAAAATTGAATAACACGATAAAATGAAGGTTAATTTTATTTCATATGGAAAAAAATTATCTGGAGTAAGGAAGAAGACTTTCTTTTGTAACACACGTTGCTTCGACTTGTACGAAATTGCGATTCGAATTCGAGCAGCAAGAGTCAGGTTTTTTTCGCGTCAGATAAGCGGACAGATTTTCACTTTCTCCTTTCTCTCTTTCGTCCGAGTGTGAATTTTTTTTCCTCTGACAACAAGTCACGCAAAATCTCCGGAGTTTGTTGCAAATATAAGACGTCCGGATCCGAATATCCGTGCTTAAATTTCAGCCTATCACAATGTTATTCATTGTATGCACAGTATACAAAAATCTGATTCTGTGATACACCAAGCGCCTTATAACCGCTCGAAAAAATCGCTGGGTATTTGAGATTTCGTTGAATCTGCGCTTCTTTGACGTAGCGGGGAAAAAGTTTATCGAAAGGAAACGTAAAGATACATTTTTTGTGTCTGTCAATCTGTATTGCATGATGTGAAAATATTCGGAAGTTTTCGTCACGGATTAAACTAGATTTAGAAATAAAGGAGCCCGCTGAAAAACAATGAAGTCGCTAATTTTTACGACGCATTGAACTTCGTTCGAGATAAATTCAAATTTGTACAGAAGAATCGAATGGAAATGAACACAGAAACTAATAAATAGCCTTGCAATTCAAACATAACAAAGTGGAAAGTACTTGAATTTTCTTAAACACACATATAAAGCAATGGAATGAATAATTTTAATTGATTTTCGTACCATAAAATGATTTTTCTGAGTGAGTTTTTTGGACTGGCAGACATATTGAAATGACTCTGTTTTAACTCGATTCATTCTCTTTTACTTTTAATCCAGTTGAAATATTTCTGAATTAAAAATATTCGGGATACGGCTGCATATTTGTGCAGAGGAATTTTCGACCCTGAGGAACTCAAGTCTGAAGTAATTTTTGAGCTGTGTAGCCGGCGTTGCGAGAAAACAGCAAAAACTTGACGTTTTTTGCGTTTTTCTTAAAAACCGCTATCGATAGATGAAAAATGACTTGACCATCGTGTAGTGCGGAAAATTCTACATCGAATTATAACCTCATATGTCGGAAACGGAGTCGTATTAACAAATTTAGAAAAGAGGAATTCTACTTATCGACGGCATCTGGGGAATTTTGGTGATGCAATTTCTTTTTTCATAATTCGTTAATCCGACTCCGTTTCCGACATACGAGGATACAATTCCATGTAGAATTTTCCGCTCCACACGATGGACGAGTCATTTTTCATCTATCGATGGCGGTTTTTAAGGAAAACGTAAAAAACGTCATATTTTTGCTGTTTTCTCAAAACGCCGGCTACGCAGCCAAAAAATGACGTCAGATTTGAATTCCTGATTGTCAAAAACTCGTCTGCACAAAAATGCAGCCACATCCTGAACGTTTTTACTACTTTGACTGGACTACTCAACCCGGACGCTCCATCGCCGCAGACTAAATCTGGATGAAAAATTTCTTTCCAAAATACACGGCTTATCGCTCAGCACAGGATCGTAATTAACAATACGCGAGAACTTGGCGCGTGGATACCGAGTCCTTTGAATCTCCTTATTCAACCGCGATTGCATTTCTGATCTGATTACATGGGCTCGAATTAATTTGGAACAGCAGGCAAATCCACCCAGGGGTTGACATAATACGTCGAGTCGGAGACGGGGGAAGAATTTTTATTTCGAGAAATACCCGAGTCCCGATCCTTGACAGAAACTTTCTCTAAACTCCGGATTATCACCCGCCGTTGTCCGTTCTCCGCTTGACAGGCCCGATCCTTCGACTGAGGCTGCATGTTCACTTCGAGAATAAAAAAGGAGAAAAGTATTTCCAAGCTCGCGAAGAATTCCATTAGCGGAAAGTTCCGAGGGAACCTGAAAAGCGCTTGTATAAAGTATTGACAAATTCGGGACGCGCGGATTTATTCAGTAACTGGGTAATTATCTTCACGAAAAATCGCCCTGTCGATAATAACTCGGCGATTTCTGTGAAACTTATCTCTAAGCCTCCAATAATTATAAAAATGTAGATAATCGGAAAATGTCGCCGAGATATTGAACAAAATAAAAAAAAATGTAGAACAATTGTTTGAAAGACGTTTGAGAGAAGGTCAGAATTATTTTTACATAGAATGATAATGTTTTTCTGTTTTTACAGATGTGCTTAATTCCTTCTTCACTTCCTCCGACTCTCTTACAAGCCCGATTAGATATACATTAACGTTCCGTTCTGTTCGGTTCCGTTCTTCGAATAGCTCGAGGTGTTTTCACCCAGCCCGCTGTGCAGCTTTTCACAAAAAGCCCCAGCTGCCAATCCTCGAGATAAAATTTCTCGGTATGTTCCTTACACAGACGCGGCTCTACCGGGAGTAGGAAATTACTGATCGGAGATACAAGACAGAGAAATAAGAAGAGAGAGAGAGAGCGAGAAGCCTCGTGGTTGAGTAGACTGGAGAAATCCTCGCTCCATCATATTATCAAGGACTTGATCTCATCGTCAAGATTAAGTCCCAACAACCGACCTCCAATTCAGTTCTTATACAAATTTCATCCCTACGAATGTTTCAACAAATTATATTTCGTGCCCTTAAGCTAGTCTAAGGATGGATATTGTTCCAAGGATAATTTACATAGAATTAAGTTTTCGGTCAGGATATTTTTTTTTTCTTTGGTTAGGTTATTATACCGTGCAATCGCTTAATGATCTCGTTAAATTTCATCACGAAAAAAAAAAAAAAACATAGGACATACCGTTGACGGAATAAATTTTCTAAGGAATTAGCGAATCTCTTGGAAAATCAGCTGCTGCGAGCAACTGTCAATCCGATATCGACATAAAATATTAAAACTATGGTTTGGCATTAAAAACAAACCAAACACTGAGATTTTTTGTGACAATCGTAGGTGAAATAATTGACAGACACATCCTTTCGTAAATTCTATAGTAAAAACTTTTACGAATTTATACCTAATGTGAAATATTTCTAGTCTCAAGAAATTCTCAGTATTGTAGTTTTCTTTCATTCCTGCTGTAATTTTGTAATATTTAACTTTGCTTTCGTGAAACTCTACTGCAATCCTGTAGAATTGTTATTTGTTTTTTTTTTTTTTCATTTCAACGATCTCCAGAAATTGTTGGTCATTATTTGAATTATGAAATAGCAAAAACTTTTTGGAACTTTTCAACGGTTTTTTTAATCAAATTATTTCGCCCGCAGGGTATAAGGGTGAGTTTCTCTTATTGAGAGAACCGGCAGAACTTCTTTCAAAAAAAAATTAACACAGTAAAAAAATCGCCTTATTACTCGACCAAAATTTATTTCACATCAAAATAATGTTTGGAAAAAAATAATTTCGTTACAAGGATTTTCCCACACGGATGTCCAATTCATCCTTTCGATGTCTGATATCCTTTAATGAACCATTCCTCATAGTTTGAACGTATAATTTCAAAAATAAAAAATCACGTCATTAGTCATAACAAATTGACCAAATTTTCATCAACGAAAATTCCTTAACTTGTGAAAAATGACTTGGTTAAAATATTTTGCTTTCCAATTCTCCATCTTCGTAAGTTAAGAAATGGTTTACAGTATAGGATACAAGGCATCGAAAATATGAATCGGGTTTATCGGTGTGAGAAAATCCTTGCGACACAATTTTTTATTCCAATTATTTCCCGAACGTGAAACGAATTTTGATTAAGAAATAAATCCGTTTTCAACTGTGTTAATTTTCTCCTATTTCGCCTTAATTCCGCACGCGTACCAATTGAGGTAACGAAACGGGGGCAATTCAGATCCGATATTGATCCATGGCCGAACAATTGTTCAGAGAGTATCGCATCGGGTTCAAACTGCTTGCAAATCGGTTTCCCATTGCATGGGTATAACGGGGGTCACATGTAAGGTATAATGCACCTTGTTCCTGCGTCCCATTGTCCTTAAATTGATCGAGTCTACGTGCATGCATAGAGGTGTATGCACTCTGCTCTGGTGAGAAACGCGAACAAAAGCTGCGTGCGCTACCCGATACCGGAAGCTGCCTGGCACGCGTCATGTTCGCATCACAAAAGCTCGGCGAACGGTGGCAACCCTTTCACTCAGTGACACGTTATTGCGCCGAGTCGATTTTTCTAACAAGATTTTCTGATGAATCTGTAATCGAATTTCAAAAGTTCAAGATGGCGCATCCGATGTGGCGGAACCGATATGGCGAACGAAAATCTCAAATTTGATCGAATCCGGTCAAAAAACTCTGTGCAGAGACTTTCGGGCTCGCTGATTGAACTCGCCAAACTGAATTTTTAAAATCTAATTTCAGATTCGTGATCAGCGACTCCAATAACCTCTGGACGGAGTTTTTTCTAAGAATTCGATCGTATTTGGCATTTTTATCCGCCATATTGGATCCGTTATCTCGAAATTTTTGAAATCTGAGTTCAGATTCGTAATCAGCGACCCCAAACAATTATAAGTTATGTAAAAAAAGCATATGTGTGGATTGGTAACTTTTTCGGAAATGAATTAATCCTTTAATTTTCACGATTTTTTTCAATCAATTTATTTCTAACAATAATAATTTACAATATATCGCAAAAATAAAAGGGATGAAACCGCGGAAACACGGAATTGCAAGATAGATGAGAGGAGAAATTTGTATTCTCCTCGCTTGTCGCCACGCATAGCGTATACGTATAGGGCATTCCGTGCCAACTCTCTGATTTGGCTAACGATTTTTTACACGATTGTTTTGACTCTCGAACGGCATTAAATATTTTTCAATGTTTTCTTCAAGATATTGCGAATCGATTCGAGCTATCTAAAATTTTTAATAACGAACATATTGATGAACACAATTTAAAAATTTGGAATAGATCAAAAAAATCCTTCGTCGGGTATCGAAATTTGACTGACTAACTGAAAAAATTTAAAGAAAATCGATAAATGATCGAAAGAAGTAAGATGTGTTTTTTATTTGGCATGGAATGCCCCATATACATGTATGCTTGTATTATATATAACGTTGAAAGATATTAATGGTTTGTAAAAGAAGAAAGTTTTAAATATTGCTGGACGGCTTTGCATCCTGCAGGACAACCAGAATTCTTAAAAAAAAAAGCTCTAATTTATATGCAACTGCACGAACCCAGCTGCTTTTGTGTAACGTAGAAGCGCTTACACGCTTGCAGAATCATGGAAACAACGGATTTTTGCTGAATTTTGTTTGCGCTTGAAACATTTACATGCCTACAATATAACTCTGAGCTTCCGTTAAGCTTTGGTGGCAGCTAAAAATTGTGGAATGTTAAATCATCTGTGGATGACTTTCGTTCTTGGAAACTTGATTCTGGCTTTCGCTTTCCACAATTTGTAGTCAAGTAAAACGACCAACGAATCACTGAATTCTCGATCGATTATTAATATTCTTTCAAGTACCGAAAGGATTGAACAAATTGATTTTAACGATCGTTAAACAAACATTGCGAATATTTTCTCAAAAACAGAATTCTCTCCGACGGAAATTAATTTTTTCTAAAACGACAACTGAACGAAAAATGACCATGTCACGGAAAAGTTCTATTTCGAAAGAAAAAAAAAGCTCACCCGGCAAACGTTAAAGTTCGCTCTGTAAATAGAACGCATCAATTTTGTTTGAAAATAAAATACGTGCAGAGTTTATAACGCGGAAAAAGCTCGACGACGAGAGAAAACTTTTTCACGCAAGAGTTTGTATTACGAGAATTTCAAAAAATTATACCTAAATTTGGTGCACCGTTGAACGAAGAATTTCACCAACGACTTTCACATCGCGGAATTCGCTTCTGGCACAGAAAACGATCTTTTCAATTAAAATGCCGTAAGAAAGGGTCGTAAGTTGATTAAACGCTGCACGAAGTAGAAAAGCCCTTAAAATACTGTCGCTTTTTAGCAGGAAGCCCGACGACGATTTGGGTAAATTAATTGTAAGTGACGCCTCGCCGTCTTCGGCACTCGCAAAATTATAAGAAGACCGTATAAAAGAGAGACCGAGTTGTGTAAATTATATAATACAACCGAAAAAATGAATCCTTGATCAAAATTCCACGCAATGATAAACGCAAAATTTAAATAAATATTGTTATTAAATTCCGCAAGTTGGGCAGGAAAATCGCATCTGAAGTCAGCAGAAGGGCGATTTTGTCACGGAAAGTACGCCGCGTAATTTCGACTTTCAAAACGGGTTAAATTACACATAATTCACTTCAGATTTTACAGCGTTCGTTCAAGTTTCCCACTCGCTGTAAAATAATCCGTACTCATCGTCAGCGAAATAAATTTCCGTGACAATTTTTCACACCTGTAGAATTATCGTTGACAATTTTGCTAATTATAATCGATCGACGAATCTGAGAGAAATTTTTACTACACTGATTTCAACTTCTCGCGTAATCGGTTTTCGCAGGATCCCGGAAACCGAAGATCTTGTGCAATTAAAACTTCTTCGTTCAACGCCGGAGAAAATTCTTCGAATTTCTATGAGTTTAAAGTTTGATTCTCTTTGACGCGCAACCCTTTTATTGTGTGTGTGTGTGTGGGTGTGTGTGTGTGTGTGTGTGTGTGTGTGTGTGTGCGTGTGCGTGTGGGTGTGTGTGCGTGTGCGTGTGGGTGTGTGTGTGTGTGTGTGTGTGTGTGTGTGTGTGTGTGTGTGTGTGTGTGTGTGTGTGTGTGTGTGTGTGTGTGTGTGTGTGTGTGTGTGTGTGTGTGTGTGTGTGTGTGTGTGTGTGTGTGTGTGTGTGTGTGTGTGTGTGTGTGTGTGTGTGTGTGTGTGTGTGTGTGTGTGTGTGTGTGTGTGTGTGTGTGTGTGTGTGTGTGTGTGTGTGTGTGTGTGTGTGTGTGTGTGTGTGTGTACATATATATAATAATATATATATATATGTATATGTAAGGATGCGAGATGAAACCCGACCGACTAAATATAATCATATGACATCAAGAACGAAGAGAAACATGAAGTGGAAAAAAGGGGGACGAGGATGACAGAGAACTTCTTCTCTCCTTTCTCGCTCTCGATAATTTCGGGAACGAGATTATTTACCTGATTGCAAAGTTGAATTCGGAGCGAGAGAGAGCGAGAGAGAGAGAGAGAGAGAGAGAGAGAGAGAGAGAGGTGTTTGTATATTCGTGAAAACGTATATAGACATACATTTAATATCGATTAATACTTTAAGATTAGATTGGTGGATCGAAATTTATGAATACTTTTCGGTAATTTGAATTTTTTTTACATTATGAGAGGGAAAAAAATAAATACAATTACGAAAAAAAGTTATCGGTATCGGATTTTCATTTTATATCGCTTTGAAATGATTGAATATTCAACAGGTTCTTGGGATTTTACTGTAAGATGATGCATTTTACATATTCCAAAGACTGTTCTTTGCAAACTCGTTGGAATGAATTTTCTTTTTTGTTCACTATGTTGTCAATTGTATTTTTGTTTATAGAATTCTGTACGATTGTGTTTCAATGGGCAGGGATAGCAGAGTAATAAAATATGTATCGCACTGAGAGAAATTTTTAGTTCCAGTTACCGCTCAGTCTTTGACTATTTTCTGTTATAGTTCTGGGTAGAAAATGAAAATTAGTTTTCTAACTGTTACCGGAAAGTCTGGTATCCGTTACTGTTCTTTCTCATTACAATCGCTGTTGCTATATTTTCTTGCAACTGTTGCGAAAATTTAATGCTTGTGCAAAAATAAATTGACGTTAAAGCCTTGTTTAACTAAAAAAGTAGAGTAAACCTATGAAACTGATTTTGCGTTGCAATAACCAAAAAAGGATCGACGATAGCGCAAAATGGTTAGGCGTACCTCGTTTTTCCTAATTCCAACGATATTCAAACAGTTTGTTCAACGATACCAGTTTTACTGAATTTTTCCAGTTACTGTAACAAATGAAATTTTTCTCAGCGCGACATCGTTTCCCATTGAAAAGTATAATTTTATAACACGGCGTGAGAGTTATAAAAAAAGAATTTCGTTTTTCGCTTCCATACCTAATACGTGAAATGATTCAAAGACATGGAGATTCAAAAAATTGTCACGATCTTCAGGATTTCAGGCTCATGTTTATTGTTCGGAAATACCGCGTGTAAGGCGCAGGGGGAAAAGTGTAAAAATAAATCGACAAGCACTCGAGGTCGGAAAGTGAAAACGCTGATAAAGAATACCGTAGGTATAAACTCCGCACCGTGGCTCGTTAAAATCGATTATAGCCCTGAGGGTACATCGTGCACAGGCTTTTATCGAAGACAGGGAAAAAGCTAAAAAGCTTTCGACATAAAGCGAAGCAGCGAAAGTCCTCGGGACGGGGAAAAACACGCGTCGGAATGTCTCAAGTTTAAAATTTCTACCGATTTATCAGGGGTGGGGCACGTTTTTCCAGTTCGAATCTTGCCTCTCGGGGCTCTTACGTCCCGAGCTTTTTGCCGCCCCTCCGCAGCTTTATTAACTTTGACCTCGCGGTTAGCATAATTTCGTTGCCGAGGATAATCGCTTCGGATTTAGGCTTATCCCGGTGTGTACACACCTCCGTGTTTGATATTGCGGCAAGTCTATGGCGAGTTGAAAATATACTTATCAAACTAATTAACTCCGCTCTTTCTCTCTCTCGCTTGATGACCCGACATATACGATACGGGACCTCTGCATGCTCGTCTGTGTTCGCGAATCGATAGACTTAATCCATCACCTGAGAGTTAGAGAGAGAGAGAGAGAGACTAGAAATTCTGTGCAGGCTGCTGATTAACGTTATCGTCGCTCTCCTCACGCTCCTTGGAAATTCAAACTTTTCACTTCTCTCAGCTGCACTCCTGCCGCGTGGAAACTAATAAACGAACAAATTCATCGGCGAGGACCGTGAAACACGGGATTTTAATAAGAGGAATTACTCTGAAAAAAACATACGTGTAACTACAGTCTAGACCGGATCTTAAAATTGACGGTTAATTCATTTTATTAGTTGTTTTTGTTTTACCCAATTTTCAAAAATGGGAATCGAGAAAACAGTGACCGAATGTATCCTCATATTTTGTACCACACGTGTGTTACATATACCACTGAAATTCTTAGTCGTTCATTTTTATCTCCAGGTAAATCAAATTGTATGTGAAACGTCGGAAACACGAATGGAATAAAAACTCGACGCAGACGGAATCGGCAGGAGCGTAATATAATATCAGCTGTGGATATTTAAAATCGATTTTTCGAATATAATAAATATCATTTGATTTAACAGAGAACAACCGAAACAATAATTTAATCGAGATACTGATCGTGAATGAAATCACATTTATTTATTTATTTTTTTTCTATTTGATGTTTGGTAAATACTTCTTTTTTTTTTTTTTTGGTTTGTGTCTGGGTGCAATATATTCTTTTCCTCCAGCGTTTGATTCAAATCTCGTGAGATGTTTGAATGCCAGTTTGAAATGAATTTTTCAATCTTTAAATTTAAATTTCTCAACTGAGACAAAACATTTCGAGTCGTTCAGTCTTTTTCGTTTTAATTTCAACATTTTCTCATATTTCTTGTGCTTCTGTCCGCAGTTTCGTTTTTTGCAAAACACCGCGGCGAGAAAAAAAAATAATAAATAAATAAATAAACCGTTGAAAAAAACCTGCGATAATTAAAGTCCAAACTTGAGTCTTGGGTAAGGCGATCCCGTGTCAAAGAAGCCACGGAGGATATTCCGTCCAGAGAATGTTAAACCCGACACTGGAATTCTTCTTTGCGGTAGGCGGCTGCAGGCAAAAGCTGCTCGTCTCGAATATTTGCAAACCGTTGCAAAGATCCAACGACGCGAGATGCGAAACAGACGTGTTGCGTAAAGAAATAACGCGTAATTTAGAGATGGTCAGATTTCGGAGGGTTGAAATTTTTTGCTAAAATTCCTCTTTCCAAAACCGCTCCAAAGAAATTTTCGCATAATTTTTCTGCACGCTCGCTGAGCGAAAGGAATGTCGCGACAAAATTTCTCTTCATTAAAGTACAGCCGGCGCTAAATTAAAAATAAACGTTCGAATTTTTTCTCCGAGGGTTGTTATTTATTGAATTAAATACCGAAAAAAAAAACTAGACAAAATTAGCGAAATTGAAAGTTTTCTTTTTAACGTAAGGTGAAGAAAATTTTTGAAAATTCGTAGCCGACTTTCTGATAATTGATCGGTTGAAAGAAAATCAGAGAGTCTGGTTAAAATATCGATACACAATTTCAACAGTTTTTAATAATAGCAAACTCATAGGAAAGAAGGAATCTCGGATATACAAAAAAAAAACACATTAAGTGCCTGTGTATATTCATTTTGCAATTAATATCGATTTGATATTGCGGAAAATTTTCTTTGCCTAATTCGTCCGCAATATGTGAGTTTGGATTTTATGGTCCGAATGGAAATCGCTTTGCCATGGAAAACTACGATAGAAGCAATTCGCTCTATTTGCGCAATTATCCAAACACACTGTGCATAAACAGGCAAATTGGAAGGGAATCAAACGATCAACTGTTTATACAGTCCGGGACAATTACGCGCCTTTATTTCCCCGTTAGAATGTCAAAGCTCGAGCCTTGGCCTCGCAGAGCTTTTCGCTGTAATCCTTAATGCCCGTAATTAACCGGGATCAGAGTGAAGCGTGTATTTGTTATACGGTATACGCAGAACCGTAAGTAGGTCTAAGCATCGTTGCGATTGCAGCCAATTTGCGGGCTTAAATTTCGCTGGATTCTCAGCATTTTCCTCATTTTATCGGCATCCCATTTCTGACGACTGTGTACGATCGAAAATTTTACAAGTTGAAGAAAAGCGTCCGTTGCAGGGAAGGAAATAAAGAAATCGATCAATATCGATTTAAACCTTTTTCTGTACTTATTTAACAAACTTGCAAAATTACACAGTTACTAACAATTATTCTGAAAGACAGATCGATTCAATTTGAAAGATAAAAAGTCCTCCGCAGCGGAGCGAACGTTATATTTTACGATCATCAATCAAAACTTCTGTCGGATAAATTGAATACAAGCAATATTAAATCCTGCACGTTTTTACCGCAAAGGTTCCGGATTTTTGTGTATAATCTGCAAACGTTTAGCTGACTTTTATTCACCCCTTCAATGTTTTTTTTTATCACTCGTTTCTCCCCTCGTTTATTCGCTCGGCATTCGTTGGCAGATTTTTCCCATTTATTCAAAGCTACAGGTTCTTATCGGTTTGACGTATAATCCGAATGGCAAATCCCGAAACCGTTCGAACGGGTAACGACAGGATTTTAATTGATCATCTTGTTAAGGGTAAAAGTTTGCGGAAAGTTGTATAAACGATCCCACGTTTCACGTTTCGGGTGATTGATATTTTCACGCTGACCTATGTATGCATACCTATTTCTGTGTCTACTTTTAGAATTCCCCCCGAAAAGTCTCCTCTAATTGGACTCCACTAAACCAAAATCAAAGTACGCGTAAAGCTTTCACCGACCTGCCAATCAGCAGGACTTAGCCGACGGTCCTTCGTCGAGTGAACAAATAATAACTGTATAAGACGCAATATTCTTCAAATTTTTCCATCTCATTTTATTCTTCAACATATTTTCGCAAAATCTTTCTATTTTCATCCGTCACTGTGTTGTTGTTATTATTAATCATATAATAATTAAATTCTCGAAATACTTGTTGATCAGGGTGAACTTATTCAATTTTATACTCTGAGAAAAATTTCATTTCTTACAGTAACTAGAAAGATTCAGTGAAACAGGTATCGTTGAAAAAACTGAACATTGTTGGAATTACGAAAAACGAGGTACGCGTAAACATTTTGCGTTATTGTCGATTCTTTTTTGGTTATTGCAACGCAAAATCAGTTTGTAAGGTTTACTCTACTTTTTTAGCTAAACAAGGATTTAACGTCAATTTATTGTTGCACAAGCATTAAAATTTCGCAACAGTTGCAAGAAAATATAGCAACAGCGATCGTAATGAGAAAGAACAGTAACGGATAGAAAAGTCATTTTCATTTTCTACCTAGAACTATATTTTTCGATTGTCATAAAAAATGAAAATAGTTAAGAACTGAGCGGTAACCGGAACTAAAAATTTCTCTCAGTGTATTACCATCAGAATCTGAAAATATTATTGCTTCCTTTATTTTCTAGTTTATGTCATATTAGCTTGAGAAAGTGTGCACAAATTTTCGTTACCGAGAATATTAAAATTAAAAACAAAAAAAAGAAAACAGTTGTACGTTAGTTTTTTCGTTCGCCTCGAATTTCATTGTAATTTTGATTTATTTTTTCTTGCATTTCGCATTCCAGGAACTATGTTTTCTGCTCCTGACGAGCCAGGAAAAAAGCGTTTTATAATTACACATGCGAAAAAATCGCGCAACTCAAAGTTAGACTCTTATATGGCTTGGTTGACGAAATTACATGAAATATCACAGTTTTACGCTGATTGTATAATAATGCGACGAACATTAGGTGGAGCGGTCTTCGTAGCTACAACGACAATCATAACAGTGTGTAATTAATTATTCGGAGCGGAATTTCACACATATGTAGGTGTAATTTACGACAGCACGTGAGTCCGACATTTGCGGGGGCGAATAGAGCGGATCTGAATTTCGCGACGCAGTTTTCAATGGTTGTTTGCCATTGACTGCACTTGGCCGCAGCGCGAACCGCCTGCCATCATTTTAATAAGCGAGTGACTTTTATTTTTGCAATTTCGCGTCATTTGTTGGTCAATTATTATCCGCAGGTCAAGACGTTGAATTATAACGCAACTTTCGCGAATATTTCCTGCAAAGCTTTCGCGGAGTAAAAATGCGCGCGGTTATAGATTCGGTTTCAGGGATTTTGAATCGAGATCCCAGCTTCACTGCTGCAAACGGCTGAGCTTGCGATTTATTCCACACGCTGATCCGTGCATGGCCAGGTTATTATTCCGCGAATACGAGGGATCAAAACGCAAGGGTTTATAGTGAAAAATTGAGTGCGACGTCAGGACTTACCGGTCCAAGTTCTTATTGTTTTTCCGTAACGTTGATGTAGTCTTAAGTTTTCACGCGAATCCGCCGTAGTAGAACATTTCTTCGCGGAAAAAAAAGTGATATTGCAAAAACAAAAATTAATGAGACGGATATTATTTTAGACATAAATCACGATACACCCGATCGCAGTTGTGGTAAAAAATAATAATTGAGTCCTGCAGGGAAGTTTTTTTTTTTTACCGCGCGTTAAATTTACAACGTATAAAGTTATATCAATAAAAAAAAAAAACCGTTATTACAAAACTCCAAATTAGGCATTATAAATGGTGTACTGCGACAAAATTACGGTTTTAATTACACTGGAGGAACGGAAAAAGACCTTTTCCTTGTTTTTTTCCCGCGGCCAATTTATGTATCGCCAATTCCGGAACCAAAATAAATTCGCCGTTAATTTCTTTTCCCCAAGGTACGTACCAACAATTGTTATATTTACTTTTCTCGTGCATCAATACCGTACAAAAAGTTGGCAAGATAAATTTAAGGAAAGAAAGAAAAGATCAAAAAAAAAACTCTCGATCAAATTATTAAAAGGGGCGATTATCGGGGGACAAAATATGATATCGAACTCACCAGAGGCAGGCTGATCTCGTTTACGACCGAGACGTAGAGAAGCAGAGTGATGAGATAGCTCCTGGCGGAGGATGCCATGGCGTCCTGGTTTCCCTGGAGCGGCTCGCCGATGTTTTCTTTGTTAATAACTGGAAGAACTCCTCCCGACTCGTTCGAGACTTATAGGGCTTTAAACTGGAACGCGGTGTCCGTTGCGAGTAGCGGTTTCGCGGGTTTCGCGCCCTTATATAGGGGCTCGACGTCTTCGACACCCCCTGCGGCCGGGGCGCAAGCGTCCTCAGCGTCACTCGCGCCGCGTTTTCGCCCTCTCCGTGTGTGAGTTAGCAATTTTCCACGGACTGTTGCTCGCCGTGCAATATTCGGCAGGGTTATTACGGCATGTTGCCCTGCAAGTTCGCTCGAAAGTACAACAAGCGGCTTTGGGCTGACCGTGAGCCATCAGCCTTCGAACTTCACGTTTTCACACCGCAGGTTCCAAGTTCACGGAACGACAAAACTGGGTATCGGATTCTTGATCAACACCCTGAAAATTCTTTAGTGGCATAAAATTTCAAACCCAAAGAGCATGTTTTTGGTTTTTTGACCGCCATGTTGGATCTACCATCTTAAATTTTGAAGATTCAATATCATATTCGTGATCAGTGATCCCGAAAACTTCGAAATACCGAGTTTCGGCCAAATCGATTTACTTTGGATTTTGGTCAACCGTATTGGATTCGCCATTTTGGAATATCCGTAATCTAACCTCGCATTCGTCATCAGCAATTGGAAAAACTTCGGGGTATCAAGGTTTATCAAAATCCATTGATCCGATCCCAAGATACCATGATTTTTATTTGATTTTTTAAGATCGTATTATTAAAATAAATCGAAAAATACTGAATCGACTAAATCCAAACTCTAATCAGTTCTAAGTCTGAAAAACCGCGACAATTGAGACGAAAATCATTGAAATCCGGTAACTTGTTCTCGAGACATCATCCGACAAATAAAAATTGATCAAATACATACACACGTATCTAATTGTAAAAACGATTGGAAATGATTTTCTGAACTTCAAAACGTGGACATCTAGTGAAAATTCAACTTTTCATTTTCAGGGTGATTACAATAACTTCCTTTTTTCTCTGAAACCAGAGAAACGGGAAGTTAAAAATGAATTGTAAAAAGTAAAAAGATAAAAAGTATAAAAAAAAAAAGACAAAAAATAGTAAAACACGAACAAAATCCACTATTTTCAAACCTCTAGTACCCTTCGCGTATAACTCGTCACGAAATATATTCTACTCTCGTATATGGTTCATCCCCCGCAGAATCTGATGAATTGTTCTACCCACGCAACTCGGACGTTTTACGTTTTACCCCCCTTACGGAGGCTGCAGACTGGCCCGAATAAAAATTTTCAGATACTTGCATATACCGCAGTATAAAATTCAACGGTATATATAATATAATCGTATACATGCATACTACATACATGCAAAATCCGATCGAAAGTTTACATGAATTATTTTGAATTTTGTATTGCTTGTGGTAATAACATATGTTATGTAATACATTTGCCGATCTTTAGGGAAAAAATTAAATTTGAAGACATTTATAGGTGTTATACAACTTCGGGAAGAGAGACGTCGTTAGCGTCCTGAGAAGATTGGGAGTCGCCGATTTGCTTTCATTTGTAAAATTTTTGGTTCTCGATCAATATCGGAAGCGTGTGAAAGCCGTCTTTGTGTCCGCGAATTTGTCGTAGGTGGGTATTATTATACCCGAATCAAGGAGATGGAAATTTCTATTTATAAAACGGAGTGCAGATCAGATGAGCTGACGAAGAAATTCGAGTCTGCGAGCCGGCATCGAGGGGATTGAAAAAGGAGGCTTGATGACGCGACGGTGTCCGATGATGAATCGGATATGCGCCTCTGGCCGGTTTCTCAAATGACGTACGAGATCGATACGCCTTTTGGGGATATAAGTCATGAATAATTGAAATAGAATCTTCACCCTCGGAACTCGCACCGTAAAAATAACACCTCGTAAATTTCCTAATTGCCAACGATACCGCGCATGCATATGTCGGCGTAATTTATACGCTTGAACGTCGCTTTGCGACTTTTCGCAATGACAAAAATCGCTTTAGGAACCAATAATTAATCCGTCAAACTGTCTCAGTCAGAAAAGTTCGGAAGAAAGAAAAACCGATTCAAAAATATCGAGCCAATTCGAATTCACATTCATTTCTTCAAATAACAACAGTGAGATTTTTTTACTCATTTTATCTAATTTCCTAACTTTTGATTCAGATGGTCCGACCGATCAATCCTAAAAGTGATTCTCTTCTGCATATGCTTTGTCAATTTTAATTTCCGAACTTATTCATCCATCTCGATCCACCTCGCCTATTTTAACGGCCTCACTGGCTATATACACGATTCGTTTGACGCCGAATGGACCGTTATTATGTCATAGTTCGATATAATATGATTTCCTATTATACGATGGGTATATCGAACCAGGGATTTTACTTCACTTTGTTTCGTTAAATTTTAATTATCAATCCAAAGAAAAAAATTCAGTGAAGAAAGGTGAATGAAATTGCGAAAAATTAATTATTTTCTCGAAAAGGAGAGCAAGTAACGCGGTAATGAAAAAAAAACCTGCTGTCCCCAACCATGGATGTACGAATCTTCGGTTTTCATGAAAAAATACATATTTCCTTTGGGAAATGGCTTTTCATCGGACACGTAATTCGGTTTCATTATACGTTATCGGTTCTTTCTACGAGTCAGCGAGATCCCGCAAATCTGGCTTTACACGCGTATAATGACGCAGAAAATATGTATCGTACTTCGTGATGAGCTTTTATATCGTGGTCAGTCGTCCAGCTCGTTTAATAATTTCTGCAGTATTGGGATGACAACGGTGACAATCGTAGCATAATACCAATTGTATTCTTATTGTTTATATTTCTGTAAACAATAATGTATTCAAAATATCGTCGTCAAACAAAAAGGTTCCTGTTAAGAACTTCTTCAGTCTCTCTTGACGCGATGCATTTTGCATTTTACACACATACACAAACACATAAATCACGGAAATAATTGACAAATCTTTTTTTGCAGTCAATTATGTATATCGCACCACGTTTTTTACTTATATGCTTTATTAACGCGATATAAAAACGGGAATGGTCTGTATAAAATATCGTTATCTGGACTCGTTCACCTCTTATAGACCATTTGTTCCTCGGATCAACTACGGAGATACGTATCGACTTGACATTTTTACGACGTAGAAGAGATAATTATTTCGTAGCTTCGTCCACGAATGTATCAAAAATGATGATTAAATTTTGTCGTAGAAAAATTAAACGCGCAGAATGAGAATCTTTGAAAATAATTCACTGGGCCGGAGGCTCGAACGTGATGATCATTGTTATACAAATGTAAAGTAAAAAAAATATTTCGACTTCTGATTTAGCAGGCTACTGTATCATATTATAGTATTTGAAGCACACCATATTGTTCTGTTCAAAATGATGAAAATCAATCCGCCATGTGGAATTTATTCGCGTTAACTTGGAAATGACGTTTAGACAGATCATAAGGCGTTAAGGGAGTTCTATCGCATAAAACGAATTAACGGTTAGATGACAACGGAACCATTTTTGATAGTGAATTAAATATCTAATGAATATTTTCAACACTATGAAAAAGAAGTTTGCTGAAAGAGTACACGTTGAATGATTGGAAATATATATGTATAATGATATCTGGGGCCCAAGGCGACTTCGAATCACAAAAATTTATCCGAGTTATCTTCACATGTTGAGCTACGCATGTATCAATTTTCATCTATTTCTAACCGTCAATTAATATTCTAATAGAATTCCCTTAATCGGGAATTTACATTTGAAATCGCTATTTTTCCATACCGTTATTTTCTATTTCCAATCGTTGGAGGGATGATCTAAATTTGTAGTCTAAATCCAGAATTTCGACCAGATTCTGCGGTAGCTTCGGCGGCCATCTTGAATTATAGCGAAATTTGTTTTCGTCAAATAACTTGTCCATTTTCAACTTTTCATTAACAACGTTCATAGCCAAGGTAGGATATTCAATTCTCTACAACTTTGGTCACAGCAATTTTTGAACTGTGAACGATATTTTTCGACTTAAAACACATATACCTACTGAAAATGACCATGTCTTAAATCATATAACGTTATGACCAAACTCAACGTGTAATTGATTACACGATTTATCTTGTAAATTTTAGAAAAATATATAAAACATCACGCAACGAAGTCACAAAAACGCGAATCATCGGATATACTAGATAAAAAATCATGTAATCAACCGTACCTTCTCGAATTCACAGGCTAAATCATGTAATAACATCTTATGATTTATCACGTGAACATTTTCGGCAGGGATAAATTCAAGATGACGGTCAAAGCTGCTGCAGAATCTAATCGCTCGAAACTCCGGATCCAAACCACCAATCTGGATCCCCCTCCCAGGATTAGAAAAAGAAATCAGTGCAATCGAGAAATTGGAATTTCAGGTGTCTCGTGGGCTATGAGGATTGAGGGAACGGAGAACGCATGCGCCGAATCGAGGGTCGCTCGGCGGCCGCAACCCCTTCCAAATAAAGAAGAATCCGTGCGAGTGTCGAGAAGTCCATTTTCACGCCCGTGTAAAAGCCGCGGGCTCTTGGAGTGGCCGTTCGACGCGCGGCGCCATCGTCGTCGCGTCAGACGTCGCATAAAACTCGTCGGCGAAAATGGCTGCGGAACGAAATTCGTATCACTCTCATCGAGACGAGCGCGGCTAACGCGTATCATCGTATGCAGACGGGGCGAAGCACGCAACGATGCGTTTATCGCTGCCGGTCCTGATCCCAACGCCTGATCGCTCCCCGGACCTCCACCACGAACCGCGATTTCGCCGTTCCACTGATTCTCCACCTCCGAAGAACGTCCTAAGATGCTGCCGGAAATGCTACGGCTCTCTTATCAGCATCGAGCGTTCTATTGTTACGTGATACTCAGCGTATGGATCTTCCTTTTGGTCGCTGGTGAGGACCACGGACACGTTTCATAATCAATTCTCTAGTAAATCATTTTTCGTAATCATGGTATCTCATGTCCTTTATATTTGTTCAACTTAATTCCAACGCACCTTTGCCGCGGCTACGCTTGTTTTATTCGTCGGTAATCCTAGTTCGTTCTCCAGGTATGTACAAATACATCGGAGTCGACGAGAAAACTTACACTCAGGGTAGACGTCCTCCGAGCGATATTTCCCTCAGGGAATTTCCAAGGAACCTCAAGCTCGATCTGAAAACCAAAAAGATATTCAGATTCTGCAATTCACCCGATGATATCAATTCCGGAGCTGAAGGTAAAGTTTTACTATCACCTTGAGTATAATGTCAATTTATATTCAAATGTACAAATACACGCTGGCACACGTACAAAATCTATACCTTGTTTTCAATTCAGCACCACTTTCACATTTCACACCAGCTAATCATCTCTGGTGTATCAAATTTCATCTATTCTCGTATCTATACCATTTAAAGAGACGTTACAACTGACGTACTGCAACGATCCAGACTTTGATGTTCTACAAATAACTGCACTTGATTAACAAATGTATTTCTCTTGTTTAACAGGAAAAGTTGATGGCAACCTGACTCTGGAAGGTATTCTGGTATTCATTAGACATGGAGACAGAGGTCCCCTGACTCACGTGCGGAATATCACAACAGTGAACTGTGCAAAGGACTTCGGCGGTAGTTCCGAGATGGAAAGTGTTTACTTGGCTTACCAAAGTTTCCTGCAAAATGTATCAAGCTACTCGAGAACAGCATGGACACAGTTTCTGGGACCTTTTCACGGGTTTCCTATGCTCCCGGCAGATTCGAAGGAATGTAAACTAGCTCAGTTGACCGGTTTGGGTGTAAACCAACTGCTCAAAACTGGATTGCTGCTGAGGAATATTTACTACAACAAACTGAACTTGAACAATGGCACGTTAAGTTCGAAAGACGTCATAGTTTACAGTACAAGATACAGGAGAACAGTGCAAAGTGCGGTAGCCCTGCTCTACACGTTTCTGGAGTATGACAATTTTGGCAACCTTGCCAAAATCAATTTGCAAGAGAGCCAAAGTCTCACCTTCTGCAATACAGACTGCGCCTGTTCTGCCGCTGATAAATTCAGCAAACAGCACTCAAAGGAAATGGCTGAACATCTGAGGTCTCATCCTGCAGTGGCAAACCTCATTAAGCAGGCTGGTAACGTTGTCTTCGAAATGCCTGAGCAGGCTCAAAGCACCGATCCAAATTCACTGAGGGATGCTCTGCTCACTTATGTCTGCCATAACGCGCCGCTGCCATGTATAGACCTAGAAGTACAACAATTTTGCGTTAAAACAGAACATGTCACGAGTCTTTTTGCATATACGGAATGGGAGGCAAAGCAGCATGCAAAGAGCAGGAGCCAAAGAAAGTACGGTTTATTACGAGCCTATGGTTTACTGAGGGACATCGTGTCTCACATGCTGCGAATTGTCTCCGATGCTAAACCGAAAGTAGTCTTGTATTCGGGACATGACAAGACCTTGGAATACCTTGCAACGGCGCTCGGCTTGGTCACCGATCGATTTTCTATGTCGCATTACGCCTCTCGATTCATTATTGAGGTGTACAAAATGAATCCGAAGAATGAGAATCACATAGCAAGCGATTTCTACTTTCGGGTCGTCATTAATGGCAAGGATTTTACCCAGGATATACCGTTCTGCAAAAACGTAAACTATTTCAGTGTTAATGTTCATAATCGGCCAGATAAAACTGATAAAATCAAAGCAGAAACTAAACTTTGTCCGATTGAAGCTATCATCAGACAATTACACGACGACTATTTTGCACCATTTAATGCCACTAATTTCAAAGATGCATGTTCTATACGAAAACATGGGTAACCGCTCAGTTTGAGGGGTGATTCTCTGCCTTTGCTGTAACAGAATTGACTTTTTTAGTGACACTGGACTGAAGATGAGTACAATTTATACCAGCATTTTCTCATGAAAACAAGCAGGGGGTTGTGTTGTGCAATTCTTAAAATATCAAGAAAATTTTCGAGTTTACAAAAGTTGTACTTGAAATAATTTAATGGATATTGAAAGCTTCCAATGACAATATACTTAAATTCTTTCATATGAGAAAAAAAACTGGTGTTTGTTTTACTTAGCTCTGCTTTTTGGGAGGAAAACGTTACAAAACAATTTTATATTGATAAAAAGGTGCGAATCTCATCCCTTTGAATTAAGTCCAAACCGAACTAAGCCAATTCTTAAATTTCGTAATCTCTTGCGGTCCAAAAGATTTGTACAGTATATCTAGGCCATGATTATAATGGGTGAAGAAAGTTGTGTTAAACAACCAACTTGCACACGTTGATAAAAATTCACTCAACTAGAGCTTGTTTTGCGTTTCGAATTAAAAGTGTATAGGCTCCAATTCTGACAAAACCCAAGTAAAGTTTATAGTATGACAAATTTGTACCAATCAAGTATTAGATTGTCTCCGCTGGTTTGATCATATTACATATACCTCAAATCTTATGCAACACTTCATAGAATATTTTATAGTAACTAACAAATGATCGTATATGTTGAAGTTGTTTAAGTCACAAGTTTACACACAACACACAATAAAGTCTATCCAAGAAAGCCTTAACAAATAGTCTTCTAGCATATATTAGTGTATTTGAAAAAAAAAAGTTAAATAGGTGAATAGCTTTAGATGGCCGTAATATATTTTTTATCATACCTGATGTATATATGTATATAATACTCAGAAAAGCGACAAATATATGTACATGTAAATTTTGAATATTGCTAGAGATCAGTCAATGATAATTTATCATTGTAATTGGATCAAATTGCGTTTAGTCTTCTTCGCGCATTCGAAACTGGAAAAATATTTTCTGAATTCAATGTTTATTATTAAAGCGAAAGATTTAATTAATGTTCAGATATATGTATAATGTATAAATCGACATTAGTTTTCGCATAGTTTTCAATACCCACGATTGTTGAATGAATTTCTATTAAATTTATGAAAAAGCTTATATGATTCTATGCTTGTCGAGTACCTTAGGTGTGCAAAGTAGATACGATGTATAATATATCTTGTTTTGATGTATATTCTATAAGATTATATACCTATATATACATATATTAAAAAAAAAACATTGTTAAAAATATTAAGTCTTTATTACACAAAATATGCCAATTCTCAGTAGTTAAGTTACCAGCAACAGACGTTCGCATTGAATACTGTTAACAGCGTTTGCTCAGTTCGCTAAAATTTTCAATTAAATGTAAATAATTTTTATAGTAAATTGCAGATTGCGATGGCGTGGTAACGTTTTATTCATATATAATATAAAAACAGGCATTTAATAAATATATAATACAATGTACAAGGCACATGTTTCTACCATCAAAGCTACATATTACATAAAACTTGATAATCCTTTGGTCATGTTACACACTAGAAATTAATATTTGTATATAGTGAAACAATGTGATCCACCGGATATGGAGAAGGCCGCGATATCTGACAAAACATAAAATTCTAAAACACCATAATAAAACAAACCTGTCCGACAATCACTTAAAAAAAAAAACAGACAAAAAAAATTAGAACAAACAAAATTTTTATCACTAAAACCTTATGACTAATAGTAATAATAGTAGCAAACAGTCAAAACGTTTCGAACTTATTTTTCATATCAAACATTGTATGTACACATTCAGCTTAATTAATTAATCGAATATGGAGCTACATTTACAACCTAAAAAAAACTTGTTCGAATGCCCAGTTCTTTTCTCGACATTTCCGTCCAACGCAGAGAAACAACCGAAAGTAATGTAACCTGCCCTCAGACGAAGAATGCAATCCCATACAAGCCATACGTGGGCATGGCTGCGTTGTGACATTTGTGCGATGCACAATTAATCCAATGTTATACACGTAATACAATAACAACTGGTACTTTGTACTTGATAAAGAAGAAAACGTTGAGGTAGTGAGCATAAAGTTAGACAACTCTTGTTAGTCCGAGGTCAGCTGACCGACGTCTATCAAAGCATGGTCCATCTTCTTTTCAATACTTACAAAACGATCTATGAAGTGCTCAAGTGGAAAACCTCCGAGACCGCCGTCCCTCCTACAAAGTTACAAAAAACTTTATTTGATACCATTCGATCATGCGAAGCAGAATTTAAATGGAAAGAAATTAGCCTGCCACTCACAGGTTGGACGGCCTGTCTCGAACAGGCGGTGAATGATTGTTTGACGATGTTTTTCGCAACATTATAAACGACTGGTCAGGATTACCGAGAACCGCATTAGCGCCAATTCTTCTCCCCGTTCGCCACCGTCCGATCAGCCACTTCATTCTGCGGATACTGATTATCGCCAGGGCTGCGCATCTGAATCTCACCCTTGGTGATTTCTTATTGTTACGATTTGTGGTGTGCTCCCGCTGTACTAACGTCAGCTGAGCGAGAACGGAGAGAGTATTTTCTTCCGAAAGCTGATATCCGCCCACTACGCAGAGCAGATAACGCTTTTGGTAAGCCAACGCTTTTCGACGGCTATCAGTTCGTAGGAATTTTCCGTAAAAGTGTTGAAGCTGGAAAGAAAAAGAAGCGTTATAGACATGTGCAGCAAACCGGCTGTCCATTTCCCGAACGCAAAAAAGGCGATTGTCGACAAACCTTTTCCACCATTTCTCCGCTCATGGCACCTGCGGTATTCGTCGATTGATTCTGTTCCAAAATTCTTACTCGAGCTAATAGCTGCTCTTTGTCTTCTCGAGCTCTTGCTAGTTTGTCATGGAGGATACTTTTCTCGTTCAAATGCTTCTGCAGACTCTCGTTCAAATCCTGAAATCATACAATGAAAATTCTTTATAAGACTCCGTTTAATGATATCGACTCAGAGTTACCATAGGTATAAATATCTTACCTGAATCTTTTGTACAAATTTAACCGGCACGTTTTTCTCGCCACAAAGTCTCTCCCTCTGTAATTCACTGGTAAGCTCTAGTTCTCTTTTTACACTCATTTGCAGGTCATTTTGCATATCATTAATTACATCTTTCAGTCTTTTTTCTTCATCTTGTGCTGAAGTTAACTTTTTCATTAAATCAGCTAAAGTGACTCGCTGTGTTTCAATGCATTGAATGTATTGCTCTTGTTTTTCGTGTGACTTGGCCAATTGTTTCTTCAAATGAGACATGTCCGCTTCCAGATCGACCTAAAAATATGAAATTTTCCAAAATGGAAATATTATTTTTTCTGTTTTGATAATCCTTTGAATGAACGTACAAAACAGAGAAATACTACATGCGGATGAATCGTTAATACCCGTTCTTACAGAGTAAGATTATTTTTAAATTTTGGCTCACTCACCATAACTTCTCGCGCATTGGCAACTTCTCGCCTGAGGCTCTTCAATTCGTTGTGTTCGTCAGTTCTTTGTTGCTGTCTCTTTGCTTCAGCTTCAGTGATTGTATCGATTCTCTTCTGTAGCCACTCACATTCCCCTTCTCTTGCTCTCAACTCATCTCTAGTCCTTTTCAAGTCTGTTTCAAGATGTTCTTTGATTCCCTCGACCAAAGCGAGTTTACTAGCCAACTTTTCTCTATCATCATTCAGCATTTCGAGTTCCCTTTCATATTTACTTTTCTCATTTACTATTCTTCGTATACTGTCGGCCAGTTCCACGTTCTTCCTTTCTTCTTTTTCACACTTTTCGGCAACAGTGACGTATTTTTTCTGCTCTGCTTCAATCATTTCTTGAAGGTACTGCTCCTTGAGACCAACTGTGTCAGCCACCTTCTGATTCTTCAACTTTTCTTTCACAGTATTCAATTCCGTTTCTATTCTCTTATGATCACGTCTGATATCCGATAACTGCGAGCGTAATTTTTCTTCTGCATCCAGTGACGCCTCTATCTTCATTCTTAACGTCTAGAGATGAGTTTTGTTTATTAAAAAATCAATATAACATTCAAATGTATATAAAAATATTTATATATATTATACTAACCGTGATCAATTCCGAATCGTGCTTCTGAGCCTGGTGATTAGCAGTTTGTTCTCTTTCGTATCGTATTCTCAAATGTCGACTCATGTCTTTTTCTTTCGCAAGTTCTTCGTTCAGTCTTGTTACTGTTCCAGACTCTTCTTCCAAGTCAGATCTGAAATGGAAATAGGTTTTTGGCAATTGTTATTTGTTTTTCATATTCATGTAAGTTTCAGTCTCACCGAATTTGACTCACTTTATTTGTAAAATACGATTTTCATACTCTGTAACTTGGGATTTAAGCATATCAACCACGATTTCTAAATCGTCTTTCAACTTAGTTAGTTCCTCGTTTGATTTGTTGGCTTGTTTAAGTTTTAAACGGACGTCGTTATATTTTTGAGCGATTTTTTCTTGCTTAGCCTGATCAACCGGCTCTATATCCAAGGAGTTGCAAGCGTGTCTTTCAATTCGCCTTTTGGTTCCACCACTCTCTTCTGTCTCACTCTCAATAGCGCTCATTATTTGTTTGTCTAGCCGAGCAGACACCTGTAATTCTCTTTGGACCATGTCCTCTATATCGCCCTCGTCTTCAGATGCTTCTGTAACATTAAATACTAATTTTTAGCAGCATAACAAAAGTGAAACCTATTTGTTTCTGTACAAGTAAAATAATTTGTCCAACAAGTAGTTAATTTACTTACGATGTGAGGCAATTCTAAAATGTTCGAGTTCTTCCTGTAGTTTTACAACCACCTCCTTTAGTTCCATATTCATTTTTCTTTCATCTTTCAATTTCTTTCTTAATTCAACAACATTTCCGGACTCCTTCATTTTATTCTGTATTGTTTCCAAAGCTCTTTGTAAACTTTTACTGTCGTCACTCATCTGTCTGATAACTTTATCTTTTTCCTTAAGGTGCTCTTGCAGATGATGAATTTCTTGGTCTTTATTTTCACTGGGCGAAGAAGCACCCGAGAGGCTTGATCGTCTCGCCATATCTTCCAGTCTTCTTATAAGCAAATCTCTGTTGTTTAATCCTTCGGTTAATCTTTGAACTTCGATCTGACAGTTGGATAGTTCTTCTCTGCAAGTTTCAAACCTAGTTTTGTACTCGTACAACTGTTTGTTTTCATTTTCTATCTCAATGTTACGAGTCCCAAGTGTTTCAATGGTAATATCTTTCTCGAAAATAATTTCCTTCAAGTTTTTCAACTCTTGAGCTTTTTCCTGCAAGGTAACATCAATCTTCTTGAGCTGTGTCTTTAATTTCTCATCAAACTCTTCAATCATCCTTGAATTTTCCTTTTTTAGCTCGGTGATAATTTTCTCGTTTGTCTGCATTTTACCCTTGTATTCTATGAGTTCCTCTGTCTTAAACTTGAGATTATTTTCAACTTCCAACAAGTCACTCTTTATTTTACTTTCCGAAGCTTGAGCCAATTCAAACTGTTCTTTGTAGAAAAATTTATCCCACGTCAGGGTTTCTATGGTTTCTTTCAATTCCGTACGCAGCTCAAGCAGATCATGTTGCATGGTGTTCAGTTCCGTTTCTCGTTCTGTCAATTTCTTTGACTTAATTTCGAGTTCTTCTTTCACTTTCCTTAATTGATTCTCCATGTCTTGAATAAGTCTCTGATTTGACTCTTCGCCGGATTTGCGTGGACTCAGCGACTCGTTTGATCTATTCCCATGTCTTGGACACTGATTAGCACTTTCGTTTATTCCCTCAGCCGAGGTTTCGCCCTCCTTGAATACACCAGACTCACCAGTTTCCATGGACAATCGTTCCACCGAGAGATTTTCATCATTTGCTTCGTTCTCTATGACGTTACGAGATCTCAGATTCTCGTGGTTCGAACCATCATTTTCCTCATTTGTCGGCGACTTAGATTCGGATACACTGCGAACTAATTCAACACCGGTCGAACTATGAGAACGAGGTATGCAACTTTCTGACAAGCTACGAGACTGGGAGTGTAACTCCAGTCGAGGAACATCAGTGCTAGTTTTATTCGGCTCAATCATAACCATCGGGGATATCTGGCTGACGTATTTCAACTGGCTAGCATCACCAGCAGTTCGTAAATTGGAAATATTGTATGGCAAGGTTTGCGTCAGATTAACATGTTCTCTGATAGCTTCTGGGAATTCTTCACACTCTGAATTAATTGAAAGAATATCGCTCAATGTACGTGCGCTGTTCTTTGGCTCAGCTTGCTTCATCAATTCTTTCAACTGACTTTCATCCAAATTCAACGACAAGTATATTTCTAATTGTTTTTCCTTTTTAGATAGTTGATCTTTGAGGTGATCAATTTCCTCATTTTTATCCTCCAGCATCGAGTCAAGCAACTGTGGTAACTCTTGCTGAACTCGCTCCTGTGATCCAACTTTTTCCTGGAAACAAAAATCAACTTTTAGTTGACATGATGATACGATGAAGATGAATTTCGTATTGACCATAAGGAAGCGTTTGATGTGAAGTAAAGATGCTCAACGTTAAGTTGACACAAGATAAAATAAATTAAAATTACCTCCAACAATTTTTTCTCTCCTTCAATGACTTCTAGACGATCTCGAAGCTTCTGAATAGTATTGTTCTCGACTTGAACAACGCTTGCAATCTCACCTTCTTTTTCAAGCAACAATTTATTCGCTCTCTCCAATCGCATTTCAGTATCTTTTATCTGATGAATTAAAATTTACGATATTATACTACAACAGTAATTCTTAACAAGTTGCGTGTCTAAAACAGACTTTCCAATGACGAAGTTTATTCAGATTCGTTTCGTATTTCTTAAATTTGGGATAAATTGAAATATCTGATCTATATAAAGTGGCAATACTTTTTTACCTGTAAATCCTTATCAGCTACTTCGCGTTCCAAGGAGTGAACTTTGGCGTTCACTTCATGTAACTGTAATTCCAAGCGTGAAGTAGCCTGTCTCTGAGCAAAAGGAGCACTCTGTTTCTGCTGTTCCAATCGACCACGCATAGCTTCAATTTGGAACAATTGTTCTGAATTAGTTTGCTGTAATATTTCTTGCTCAGCCTGTAGTTCCTGTAAATTATTCATAATTACAGCTCTGTACGTTTCAGCAAGCGATTCCATATAACAAGTTATAGCTGATTGAGGGACTAACTTCGTTCTGATTTTTCAGAGCCGTCATCTGCATTTCCAGGTCCTTAATTCTCCTGAAGGCGACCTCTTCGGCTCTACCGTGTTTTATCATTTTTTCTTTCAGTTTAAGAATATGATCGAGCGGCAAGGTAGGAGGCGATTGAGGATCGTCTGGCGTTGGGCATCGAGAAGCATCAATCTGTTCTCTAACAGACACGTCCTCGCTGGGCTGGCTTAGGCTCAAGTTAGAACCGCACATGTGCAGTGCTTCCAGATCTTTTATTCTCTTGTCCAATTGTACGTCCATATCGCGTAATTCCAATTTGATCTGTTTCATAGCCAACGAATTAACGTCGAAGTGTTCGGTGCTCAATTTGTGCTTTCTAAGTTCCTCCTAAAAGCAAGTTGATTCAATACACATTTTCTACTTATCATTGTCGATCGCTGAAGTAAAACTTACTTGAAGATGATCGATGTGCTCATTCAAATGAACATTCTCGCTGCCCATTTTAATCGCGTCTAATTCTTGGGCAAGTTCCTGTTGATTTTTAGTTTGTACATTGATCAATTCTTCCATCTGATTGATCTGGGTCTGCAGAGCATCTTCACGTTCCGTTTTTGCTTGAACCTGCTGTTCCAAGTCAGTGATAATATCTCGCAATACCCATATCTTGTCAATAGCTGCCTTCAATTCGCTCTCAACCTCAGACTTTCGCGCCTCAGCCTCGGACATCATAGAAGACATCTCGTGCATCTGGGATTCAAGAGCTTCCACCTATATTTCCCGTAATCGATCTATGTTTTTAAAGTGATATTTACATGGGCATGCAAACGGTGACATATTTTACCATATTTAAGCTTTTTATGAGATATTTAAGGCACACGAAAATTATGTTATTACTATTTTAATATTATTTTATTTTTAATCACTACAGTATTAATACTTATTAATGTTGACTGTCATTTCTATTAATTCCACGACTAGAATTAAGGGATTTGTACAAATTTACATGGTGAAATTAAGATTCTGGTTATGGAGTTATATTAAATGAGACGAATAAAGTGTATTCACACTGAAAAAAATAGAATTAATGACAACAGCAGTGGAAAAAAAGATGAGTGATTAATTTTCTAGAATGTATTTGGAGTACTAATAAAATAAGACGGATAGAAAAGTAATAAACTACTTACAACGTTTAGATTATGAACTCTTATCATTTTCCATAGCCTGTGTTAATTTGTTTACAGATAAATTTTAGTTATTCGAGCACAGACCCGCAATACCATGTTTGATTACGAGTACGAAACTTGTATGAAAAATTTAGAACATGAAAGTACGAGTAAAATTGTAAAAAAAAAGGGAGAAATTCGCACAGACTTTCATTATTGGCGAGCAATAATTGAGCGATTCGTATTTGTATAGAGATGTGAAATTCTGATTGTTAAAGATAAGTAAACACTCACGGTTGCTTCGATGTCAGTTGGACGAAGCACGCGGGTGACTGCATAAGTTGATGGTGGTACAGGCGATAGCGAAGACTGCTTTGCGTGACAAACAGAGAAACCAAAACCACAGTGCAGAAAAACGTGATTTAAGTAATAATAGATGTGTACCACAATGAAAAAACGTGTGTTATTTAAAATACGATGCGGCGATGCGTGTTACAAGCTTTTCTATAATAATATACTTATACATATGTATATGATATTTATTATTAAACAATATATTAATGAAAAAGTGATATTACATCTGCAATAATCGTTAGGCTAGCCAAAACCTGTGCAACAAATCTAACCACCAAAATTATTATTATTAATTAATTAAATATGTACATATTTATTTAATCGTAAGATGGCAAGAGTATGCATAGTTTCAACGAATCCAAAATAAATATTTCTATCATTACTATGTATATTGTAAGACTTACCTCTGAGGTGATACGTTGATCACGTTCCTTTTCGCGATCCTTTTCTCTAAGCTGCTCAATAAGCACTTCAATTTTACGAGCTGCTTCGTCTCTTTCAGCTTCTCGTTCGCCGGCTTGTTCCTCAAGGAACTTACGCGTAGCACGCAACTGTTTATCCGCTGCTTCGATCTAAACATCAGATTTACGGATCATTTTAATTGCTTTGAAAAATACATACAAATGCAGTGATTAATAAGCTATTTTCATAAACATATTTCATTAAAAAATTTTAGTATTCATTAATTTGCTGCTAGATGAAAAGAAAAATGGATTCATGCTAATTACTTTTTAACAAAATATTGTAATCAATCTTATATTGAAAGAATGAATTGAAGTACCAGTCCGTGAAAATTTATAAGTAAGTGAGCAGAATTAATTAAGATCAAAATCATGAATTCTGCCAGTTTTTAAACTGATCTAATCAAAAATTGTATTAATGATCGGACCCTACAATTAATAAAGCAGCGTAGCAGATTTTTCCAAAATGAAACCACCCAAAGCAGGTCATTATTTCAGTGATACATTGCAGAGAATGTTGGGGAATTTGAAAATCAAAAAAAAAAAACCGAATCTTACAAAAATTCAGAACCAAAAAAAAAAAAAAAACGCTCAATTACAAACTAGATAACAACCACCCATTCCACCATGCAATCATATAACCAGGCAAGGATGTTTAGTAATAATTTCAGTCGGGATTTAGGAAAATAGCACAGAATTATAAGAAGGTGAACAAATGATTTTTTGAGGCCGTAATAACGTAAATTCATTGTAACGACATCGTCTGTTACTTGAAAATTCAACAATTATGTCCCATGTGATTGTCACATAAGCATTTTCATATTTTTACTGTTTCAACAAAGCTGTACAAAGATATAAAAAATCCGATATACAAGCGTTCTATATAGCAATATTAAATGACCGTGTATGCGATGATGACAAACGAATTTTTAATTTCGAATTAGAGGGTAATAGCAAAACTTTATGGATACTACAACAAATGCGTATTAATATTAGTAGTTCTATGATTTACCTTTCGGCAGCAAACCCTGTGAATGTATGGGGGAGGAGTAGGGTCAAAAGATACCTGCTGGCAAGACAACATAATGCAAATCAATCTCGGAAAATCTGTCCTTCCAAGTCACAGGGGTTTAATTTTTGCTCCAGGAATTAGTTCTTTTTTTTTCTCTTTCTATCTTTTGGAATATAATTTCACGAACATTGAAAATGGATTCAATAAGATCTAAACAATCTTAAAAACCAGAGTTCAGAGAGTAAAAAGTGTACAAGATCATACCAATCTTAGAGAATTTATTGAAAACTCTCCGTGATTTGGACTTACAGAATAAAACAATATCAATTCTACAACTTAAGAATCGGGTAATCATTCATCTTGCACATAAACCAAAATTTTTTTAACAACACATACCAATTATTGCTAAGTATAATCAATTTTCATGCAATTGAACACAGTCGGATAAAATTTTTATTACCTGCAACTGCAAGTCTTCTTTCTCCTTCTTCGCTTCATCTGCAGCTTTGTCCCCTTGTCTGCACAAATCTTCGATTAACTGCAACAGGTAGGAATTTTCGCCACCTCCGTTTGATATCACAGTTCTCACTGAAAGTAGATGATATTTTAAATAATTGATATTGTCTGCGATATTGAATTGGAAATGCTGAGGTAGCGTCCAAGTATTTGAAACAAATACATCACCTCTTTCTTGAAGTTGGGATAAATTCTCCGTCGTAACGTCGACACCCGACTCCTCATGTTCGCCATAACCTTCGCTGATGATTTCTTTCTTGTTTTCTATAGAAGTTAACTTGAGCTGTAACTCGTGAATTTTCACTTTCAGATGTTCGTTTTCTTGCTCGTAGTTGAATATCATATTTTCAGCCTCCTCGAATTTCACACCAAGCTCTTCGTTCACTTTGCTCGACCACAAAACTTGCTTCGCAAGCATATCGATTTTAGACTCTTCAGGTGTCGATGATACTCCCAATATTTGGGCGGCCTCTGATTTTAGTCGATCTAAACAATTGTCCAACTCAACTTTCAACTCGTGGGTAACGTCTTTATCCCTTTCTATTAATTCGAACAAGGTATTATCGTCGTTCATCAGCGTTTGGATGCCTGAATACCTAGGCGCGAAATGAACTCTTTTAATTTTTGTAACTGTGGGTTTAGAAGGAGTCTGTTTTTCCGCAGGGCACGTGGTGTTCTGGAAATCTTCAGTTTTATCTCCAGTTTCTTTCGTCGACGTATCTTCTTGATCGTCTTTCATTTCCATGGACTTTGACAACTGCGTTTTCAGTACCTCAGATATTAGAGTATTGTTTACCTCTTCTTCGCACATTGTAAAGTAATTGATCAACTCTGTTACAAGATTTTTCAGTGTCAAACAGGTCTTATGCAAATTGTCCCTGTAAAAATGATGGATAAATTTCATTAATCACTGATCAAAATCACAAATGCACAACAGCAATAAAATTGTCAATATTACCTTTCTCTAATCAGAAGATTTTCCGAACTCAAATTTCCGTCTTCTGAACCCGTTTTTCCACCACCTCTGGATGCCACTTTAATTTTCGTCAATTCGTCTTCATGGCGTTCGATAGTTCGGTTTAAAAGACGTGTGTGTTCTTCCTTAAGCCGGGCCAATTCAGCAATGTGCTGCTCTTTGAGTTCTTGGATTTCACGTTTAGAACCATCAGTGAATTTGTCACGTAGCTCGAGCAGTTCTGCAGGCCAACTCTGCTGAGCATCTGTTTCATCAGCTGACAGCAATGCCTGCATAATGCCGATGTCACGCTATCAAAATATTGCACTCAAATGAAAGGTATTTGTATTTGTTTGAAAAGCATCCCTTCCACCAAAGAATAGGCGATTTGTATTGTGATTTTGAGTCACTGTGTCAATGTCAATAACGAATGAGTCACCCATAATCCTCCACTAATCTTTCTGGATGTTTAGCTGTGTGGGTGAAATTTTCAAACGAATTGAACGAGCAATGATTGAATATAATTCTTAGTAGATATAATCACAACAGCCAGCTATAAATTTTTATTTCCTTCCTCGGTTAAATACACAAATATGAAATGATCAAAATATTACGGAGGTAATCTGGAGTAGCGTTAACTTCTGAAATATGCAAAAGCGGTTGCAGGTGGCAATAAGCTACCTGAATCTGTTCCTGGAGTGCGTTGACGATGTCAAGCTTGGCCAACGCGACCTGTTCCTCTAACTGGTGACTGTAGGCAGCTCTCAATTCGGTCAATTCGCCACTTTCCACAGCAATTGGATCCAAGTCCGTTTGACATGGCTGCATGCGCAGGTTCACAGGTCCACACAACACATATGTTAGTTACGAATGGGATTTACTATCTAACGGTACATACACATACTGTATGATGAAAATGAGTTCAACTATTAGACAACCCATTCCTGAAGCAATCAAGTTACATTATTCCCACAAAACGAATAAGACTCAAATGCCAAGTCATCGACCGCATGCATACTGGAGAAAATAACTGAAACTAAAATGAGTCGAACTTTTCAAAATGTTGATTTATATGCCGCCAAGTTCTGTCGGCATGAATCAAGTGAACTGTAGTACTGTTTTTCATTTTCTTTTTACCTTTTTTGTGGTAATCAAATTGCGATAATTTAGATTAAAAGACTAAGCTTCGCGTGACGCCTTCGTAACTAACGACTTACCAAGGCACTGGTATAAAAAATATTCGCATCAATGTAGATAACAAAATGTCAAAGGTTGATCGAGGGAAACGCTCACGATTAAATGAGCGACTGAATTGACAATGGCCACTGTTGACAAACCAGCAATTACAAATTCATATGCAGGTAATTAAATTCCATTCTGATTGCAAAATTTCGATCGTACGCAAGTACTACATGCATCACCAAAAATATTATAACGCACATGTTCATGCCAAAATAATATGCGCACAATGTTATGGAAAAGGATTTGGTCTCACCTGATTGACCAGTTTGATTAGTCCTCGTTTTTCGGTTCGTTCCGACAGCTTCTGCACCATGCTGTTATGCAGTTTTTGTTGTTCAACCAGCTTTTCCTCGTACTCTGATTTCAGTTTCTCAAGTTCCTCTACTTTCAAGAACAGCTCCTGCTGTATCGAGGCGACTTTTTCTGAGCCTTCCGCCATTGATTTTGCGATATTCTCATCCTCATTAGAATCAATTTTGCTCTTAAGTTCGCTATCTGTCTTTGAACTTCGCCCAGGAACATCCAAAACGTTTAGACAGTCGCCACCACCGCCAAAGTACAGATCGTCAGTTAATTCTTCTATCTCGCTGTCGTTGTCAGACATTTTCTTTGACTGCTGACTGAATACCTCTTCAGAATACTGTTTTTCCATCTGTAAACACTTTTGCTCAAAGTATGTCCTTAGTTCTTCCATTTCCTTGGAATGACGAGTCTCGAGTTCGGCTTTCAAATCGCTCAAGCTCAATGCATTGTCACTTGTCCCAAACGAAAGCGACTTCAATTTCTGTACATCGTTTACTGTTTGTGCTTTAATTTCATCCATTTCTTTGGCATGTTCTTCTATCAACCCTTCATTCTGCTTAATCAGGGCAATCTTTTCGTTTACAAGTGACTCCTTTTCTTTCGTCAATTTTTCTATTTCCAATTGGAGACTATTTATATCTTCTTTTGATTGCTTATTGGTTAAATATTCATTTTCTTCAATTAACCTCTGTCTCTCCTGCTGAAGTTTGTCGAAATTTTGCTGTAATTTCTCCAATTTCTCACTTACTTCTTCGTAATTCCTCTGAAGCCTAATTAGGTTTTCATTTTCTTTGACAATGGCTGCCTTTTCCGTGTTCAAGTCATCAATTTTTTTCTCCAAGTCTTGAATATTAGTCACTTCTGCTTGCACACCTTTTTCAATCAACTTGACATCCATCTTATCTAATATTTCCTGTGCCCGAGCAGAGTCATTTATAGTTTCCAATTGATCTGGCAATTTGCTGTCCTGAATCGAGATATTCAGTGCAGATTCGTTAAGGCAACTTTCGTTGGCAGCCAAGGTTTGATTCAGCTTTTCCTCAACCTCTGCACATTGTTCCCAAGCAGCTGCAAGTCCTTTCTTCAATTGGGCAGACTCCTCCTCAGATTCTTTCAATTTTTCATTTAGCGCAATAATTTTTCTAGCGCATTCAAGTTTATCGTTCTTTAATTGATCAAGCTGATTTTGTAAGTTTTTATTTTCACGTTCGAACAACTCAATTTTATCTTTCAAAAGTTGCACTTCCCCAGATTTCGCTCCCTTTGGCAAATCTGTAATTTCCTTGGGTGTTTCCTCATCTTGTCCAAAGTACAACGAACCTTGGAAAAGTTCGGTCGAACCAGGAGTTGTCTCATCCACTTGATCCAACTTGCCCTTACTTTTGTCTTGGGAATTTTTCAAGTCGTTCAACTGTTTCTCATACGTCCGATTCACCTGATTAGTCTTTTCCAACTCCTGATTGACTTTATGCAACTCTTGAGTAGTTTTCTCCAATCTCTCATTAGCCTGTACCAAGTCTTCAGTAGTCTTGGAAACATCATTTTCCAATCCATTGATCCTCTCAACTAATTGCTTTTCCATCAATGCTTTTTCCTCCAATCTCTGTTTCGTCATTTGAAACTGTAAAGCGACTTCGTCGAAGGTTTGGTAGGTGGTTTCGTTGAACTCGCTTCCTGTGTTGAAGCTGACTCCGCTGAATCTTGACAATGATTTTTCCAAATCAAATATTTTGCTGCTCATAGATCTCTCTTGAACTTGGCTATTCTCTATGAGCGATTGCGCTGCCGAATATTTCGCTGAGAGATCATCCAATTTGAATTTTAGTGCCTCATTATCCTGCTTCAGGACGGTTACATTTGTCAGAGCTTGCTCTAGAGATCGTTCGATGCTCTCCTTGGATTCTAATACACTAGAAGCAGCCACATATTTCGAAGTTATTTCATCAAGCTGAATTTTATGCAGCTTTATTTGCTCCTGTAACATTTCTTTTTCCGCCTTACTCTTCAATGAATGCTGACGACGATTCGCCTCCATCTGTAAGGTAAGATCCTCAACGCGGGACTTGTACAATACAACTTCAGCCTGGGCTGTTCTCTGTGCTTCGGAGTGGTTAACCAACTCCAATTTCAATGCTTCAACAGTTTTTTTGTAGGTTGTTAGCTGTGTTTGAAATACAGATAGTTCTTTAGCATGTCTAGTTTCAAGATCTGGCAAATCTCTGTTTAAATGATCGGACAAGGTTCTATTTTCTTCTATCACTAGTTTTAACTGTTTTTTGTAATCCTCCTTAACCCGACTCAATTCGTTGCTATGAGATGATGACAACTCCTGGAATCAAAGATCATTAATGAATAATCCTTACGATTCAAATATTTAGAATATACATAAAAAGTACCTATTTCGGATAAACTTACCTTCAACTCATTTTGGTGCTTTTCTGCATTTGCCTTAGTTTCAGTCGTAAATTTCTCTAAAATTATTTGCATGTCCCGTTTAATTTTGTCAACACGAGCTTCGTATTGTTTCTGCTGCTCTAATGTTTCTGTAATGTTCAAATTGTTTTCTGCTGCTCCGATGCGAATTCTTTCATTCAACTGATTAATCTGAAGCTTGTAGTCGTTTATTTCAGCCTTCTGTGTTTCACTTTCCATTTCCAACTTCTTCCTATCTTCGTTGGACTTATTCATTTGCAATTTAAACTCCTCTGTTAGCATTTTTTGATTCGCTAACTCATTCTCTAATTTTTCAATTTTCACATGAAATGGTTCGATGTCTTCAACTGGAGTAGTTCGCTGCTCCAACTGCATTGCATTCAAGGTATTTACCTGAGTCAACAGATAGTCTCTAGCTGAAAGTGTTTGTTCCAGAGATGCGGTTAAATCTTCGATGAGATTGTCACGTTGATTGACAGCTCTTTCAAACTCTTGAAGCTTGGCGTGATAAGTTAGCACAAGATCCTTATAATTAATACTACTAGCACGACTTTGTGATGAATTTGGAGATGATGCTTCACCCCTTAAATTTTCAATCTCAGCATTAAGAGCCTCCACTACCGCCTCTTTCCCTTCAAGTAATTCTTCCAGCTCTGCTACTCTTCCTGCCATTCCTTCCAAGTCACCTTCACCCTCTCCTTCGCTCATACTAACACTGCTATGAGTTAAATCTCTCAATGACACGTTCATCTGTTTTTGCAGAAAATTAAAAAAATAAAGTAAAATCCTATTTTAACAGTTTTCTGCATAATATTTATCTAGCCTTCGATCCCAGTCGTTTCAGTTTTTTCTGCTTGACATCCATCGACAGCCAAATTTTCAGAAAAAATACTACTGTAAAAGGTGGAAATCTGACTTAATACCAAAATATCATTTGTAGATATTTTAATATTAACTTCAATTGCCTTGAAAGTAAGTTATAAACAAATTTATGCAATTTTTGGACACCAGTACTATAGTTATTGATATTAAATTGTCACATTTTTTTGAATAAAAAAATGTCATATTGGAATGACTAATAAAAGAGAAGTGATTACACGTGTGTACTATTATGGATGAAAAAGTGTATTAAAAAATTCATGAAAATTTTAGAATTTCAATAAAGAAATAAACTTTTTTCATATGCAGACTATTGAAAAGAACAGCTATCTGTATACATGAACTAAACATTGAATAAACAAATTGTTATTCACACAATTCATGTCTCAATTCTGTTTATAATGAACCCGTCAAAATAAAACTACAAATCGTTGATACAACAAGATCAGAGTATAGGAGCCATGGCAAAAAATTTGTACAGGTGTGTCTCATTGGGGTAAAATTGATATCATTCATCAGGGTGATAATCAGATTACAGGTGCACTTCATACTGCAGCAGAGTTTAAATAAGAAATAAAATTATTATTATTAGATGAGCTGCCTCGACTGTTGACAAATATGATAAATTAAAAATTTTCTTATACAGCAAATGAATTACTTACACTGACGTTAGCACCCCGTGTTTCTGTAGATCGCACCTGGGCCTCGTTGCGTGAAGATTCTGCATCTGACGGCTCAGCCGATTGATTACCGCTACTGTTGTGAGCACTGTACAATCGTTCCGCTTTGTATTTAGCAAGCTGAGAATTGTGAATGTAAGATATAAAACAAATGAATATTGAATGTCATATATATCGCTACATTAGACCGAATGGCAGAGCAGATGCTGCGACTCAAGGCTTTGGGTGTGGGGTAATAAAAAATGTGAAAAAACGAAGATAAACAAAAATGATTGAGATTAGGATATGAGGTAATTGCTTTACTGACAAACTGTGATTAGATGTAGGAATCGGAATAAATCGCACCCCAATGATCTAAAATTGGGTTTGAAATCGTATGAATTAACGGGTCGAGATTAGGTTTAAAAATACCAGAACTAATTATAAATACAAAAAAAGTTTAGGGTACAAACCATTTCCCGGCCAGCCTCCAAAGCGCGTTGCCGTTTTTCGTCCTCGTCCATTATTCCCTAATCCTTGTTAGTTATGCGAATAAAAAAATGTCCAAATCTCACGTAAAATGCAATATCGTTACAAATTAAAAATGAACTATGCCTTTCTCGGCGCTACATTTCGGACCACTTTTCTTTAAACACTCGACCGTTGATATGCTGATGGTTCGTAATTTACAAAAATTACGATAAAGTAGCGTCCGTGTAATTTGAGCATAGGTGGTGCCTTATATCAAGACAGCCAATCTACATTGGGCTCTTAACTATGCTCTTAACAGGCCGAACAACGCCGTCTGCATGTCACAGCCCACGTTAATTCAAATATTGTCCAATTCGGTCGAGAATATAGTGCGTTTGTTTATTATTGACCACGAAGATCATCTTTGTTTCGTCACGTCGCGCCCTCTTACTTCCTGCTCCCTTCACGATACTCCCCCTCCCGCTTTACATCGCGCCATGGGCTTATACACAGAGACAACAGAGATCCTTGAATAGTGGTAGCATCCTAAACTCGCATGTGGCGTGAATTGAGACTGGTTAAAGGTAATCCAAGTACGCTCCATCTCTCTCGCTCTGCGCCATGATTGGCTGAGCGCTCTTGCCGCTGGATGAGTTTTCATCTCGATGAGATACTCCGTGTGTACTCGAATGATCGAAGACTCCCCTCCCCCTCCCACACCACCCCGCACCCTGGCATCTAAGAAGTGGCGCCACATGACTCGAAACACTACAGAGATCGCCAATCGGTGTTCTTGAAATTGGCGCCAACGTTCGGCGCTTCAAAACGCCCGACTTCGTGAGCACGTGTCGGCCATGTTGTGCGGAAAAAAGAATACAAATTGAATAAGTCAGCTGTCAGGTGAAAGGACAAGTGAGAAACCGGAAGCGTGATATTCAAATATTCTGTTTAAACCGTCGTAACGTTAATCAGAACAATTCACATCCACCGAGTTATCGTGCCCCATATCACAAATATGAGTCACGTACTACACATCGAGGTCTGTCAACGGATTGACAGGTAACTTGCATGTTTCGATGCCCATTCTTGCCTGACTTGTAGACGAACCGATTTCAGTACGCAGTTAGAGATGCTCTGTTGTTCCCGTCTTGCGACGTTGGAGTGGATATGATAGAATGTTTTGAACTGCTTGTTTAAACGCACATGAAGCCTCTTATTTATCAATTTAATTTTTCATTCAAGTCTATTGTCTGTCGAGGAAATAAACAAAGAAGTACAAGATGAGCTGAGAATGTTGAACACACTAGACTTGTGCGCACCAATTATCGGAAAACATTGCTCTAACAATGTATTGAGGGATCATGTTGAAAGCATATCGTTTTATCGCAGCATCAACGAAGTATGAAGAATTATATTTTTTCATTCCTTGTTTGGAAAGTCTCGGATATTATTTAACTTATAACATTAACTTTCAGAGCACGAATGTAAGCTTAAATGATGGGATAGAACTTGCACTACACGTTTATAGATTACAAGAAGAAGAGCCGGCAATGGAAACAATATGTGATGGCGACAACAACTCAGATGAATTACCCGTCGCTACTCACTGGGTTTTACCATCGTTAGATTTTAAAGGCTTGTGGGAAAGTTTGTATTATGATTCTGACATAAAGGAAAATGTAAGAGACGATATAGAAACCTAGTCTTTTACGAGTTGTCTTCTATTTCAATTACCTTATTCTAATAGTCGTTATCATTCATGTTTCAGTTACTTAGTTTTGTTGAAACTACAATATTATTTTCCGACCGTCAGATAGATGCTAACATTATAAGCTGGAATCGTGTCGTACTTTTACACGGACCTCCAGGAACTGGCAAAACCAGCTTGTGCAAAGCTTTGGCTCAGAAATTGGCAATCAGATTTAATGATCGATATTCTCACTTTGCTCTGGTAGAAATAAATAGCCATAGCTTGTTTTCAAAGTGGTTTTCTGAGGTACGGTCATATTTTTTGCTGCCCAGTTGTAAACATTAGACAACTTTTTAATATTGTTTTTGCAGATAATCTTCATTTCTTAAAATCTGCAATAATTAATGATAACAATCTTAATTTGAGTATTAATTCTTCACGTTTTAGAGCGGAAAATTAGTAATGAAGATGTTCGGTGAGCTGAAACAGTTACTCGAAAATCCAGATGCCTTGGTTTGCGTATTGATCGATGAAGTAGAGTCTCTGGCACATGCACGAAAGTCTTCAGTCTCTGGAACAGAGCCGAGCGATTCTATTCGTGTAGTAAATGCCTTACTCACCCAGCTGGACCACATTAAACGTTACCAGAATGTTCTCATCTTGACTACCAGCAACGTGACTGAGGCAATTGACTTGGCCTTTGTAGACCGAGCAGACATCAAACAATACATAGGGCACCCCAGTGAAATTGCTATCTACAAA
The DNA here is from genome assembly GCF_021901495.1 of Neodiprion virginianus. Lineage (NCBI taxonomy): Eukaryota > Metazoa > Arthropoda > Insecta > Hymenoptera > Diprionidae > Neodiprion > Neodiprion virginianus. The sequence goes on along the minus strand of NC_060877.1, from coordinate 36,730,523 downwards.
ATTTATCAATCGTGTATCAAAGAGCTGACCAAGGTAACTTGAGATGTATAAACGATTTTCAAACACACAGCAATCATCGATGGTCTTTAATCGACTAGCCATGTAAACATTTACCTTCTTGTTGGTTTTAGGCACAAATAATAGAAAATGAGGATATACTTGACATATCGCATTTGAAAGCAAATGGGTACGAGGAAAATTCTACCACAAGGCATAGTCTGAGGCTGCTTGAACTGAGCCGTGAAAGTGTTGGATTAAGCGGTCGTGCATTGAGAAAAATACCGTTTCTTGCTCACAGTCTTTACCTACGCACCAAAACCGCGAATTTATCGCAATTTCTTAGAGCTATGCATTTAGCGGTTACAAAACACAAGGAGGATGCCATGGAACAAACGTATTAATGCTCCGTAACTCCCACACTATTTTTATATCTCGAAATTATTCTATAATTATTCTCACCATTGAATTACGTTTTTTTAAAGTTTTACATCATAATTGATAACGTACTTTTAACACACACAGGTATTACAATTTAAGAAAATAATATTTACTTAGATTAGCTCTACGCTTAGATGTTTATGAAAAGCTGCATTGATTATTCAGCTAATATATATTCTATACCAAAATAACCTTTCATTCTGCTTATTCGTGCCTGAAGTTTTGTTTTTTTCTGCATGATTGTAGTGGGCAAAGTGAAAAGAATTCATTGATTGCCACAGCAGGTGCATTGATGCTACGTAGCCTCATACATGTATTATTTATTAATGTTCAATGTAACGTTATAAGTTATTTTACACAATAAACCCTATTTCTACCGAACGGCATATAAATCAACCAACAGTATATTCTTCAAGTCAACGCAAACAACGACGAATATTGATTTTGAATTTTCCCGCGTTTTGCCAAGCGCCACTTTGCGCTCTGCCATCAGGCTCCTTCGTAAAAATCATAGACTTATACAGATAGACTGAGCGCTCCTGTAAGAGGTACTGAAGCTTACATATAAAGGACAGCGATATGTCGAGAGTACTGCTCTCTCTTTTCAATCTGTTTCACACCGGCGGACAAGGGCACAGTGAAGTGAAACAGCTATAGATGTAGGCGCATAATTTCGCCTCATTCTCCTCTACCGCCTCGATCCCCGCTGCAAATATCGTCAGAGAGAGTAAGGAGTACTCCCGGCATATTTCTGTCCTTTACATGTTCGCTTCAAGCGGCTCATAAGAGCGTTTAGGTTATCTTTTATGGGTCTGTGGTACCAGTGCGAGCTCACATCTACAACGAGTAGTATTCACGGTTTAATCTGCCGATTGTTGTGTTCGTGGATGAACGAGGCCTCGAGAGCCAACCAGGAACCGAGAATTTGAGCCAGTTGTTTTCAGCGGCTAGTGCGTGTTGGTCGTGCGTCGATTATCAAAGTGTAATATCTGTTTTTTAACTGAATAAAAATATAAATATATCAAATAGAAGACAAAGCAGTGCCTAAAAGACAGATAGAAGATAACAAAGTGTCCTGGGCGAGGAGGCCCGTGGGGGTTTAGGTCAACGCTATTATTATTATTTTTTTATTTGTCATTCCTACATCGTCAGATCTTCTCATTTGTTTATGGGGTAAAGTGCTGCTTATACGCTGATCAAGTGCGTGTGAATGCGTCTCGGAGGATTCTAGCATCTCTGTCCACCGACGACGACGAAGACGGAACGAAGAATGTCGCAGCGCGACACAGTAATTCACCTCGTTGCCGGAGGGTGGGTCCCGCACTGCATTTATTCATCCCAACACCGATCGCTCTTGATTCGAAAAAACTCAGCTACACGTGAAAAATGCGACGCCGGAATGCCGGCGTATTTTTTCTATCTCGCCCGGTGCATAACATCGTGGCATCCGTGCGTCGTGTCATTTCTACGCAGTGAAGCCGAGCCTAGGATAAAACCTGTGGCGACCGCGCACACACGTTTGGCTTTTCCTCCGTGTATGCCTGCAACGTATGTTTCATGAAAACGCGCAGCACGTGTGGGTGTAGGTGGTGGTTGTGCGCAACGGACGTAGGAAAAATAATACATATATCCGCGTATGTTCGTTTCATAATATCACGTCTATGAACGGTGAAATTATGATATCATCATCGCTGCGGGACCAGAGCTGAGTCTAAAGATAGCTTCTCTTTCATTAAAATTCCGGCGCGATCCCCCCCCACCCCATGAAGCATCCTACATTCGATCATCGAATCATTGACTCGAAGTTCAGGAGTACTCGTCGCATCGATTCCGCGGCTGATTTCCGGTTTCGGGTGAAAACCAGAACGGGGTCGCGTGTGATGACCGAAAAACATGAGAATGAAGTTAGTAACGTGTTTGTACGATGCGCGTTGAGAAATAATCGATACTTCACACCTTTCGGAATGTCTAAAATTTAGTAAACATATTGGTAAATTAAATGTGCTCATATTTTGCAAAACCAACTCCTGGATTTTTTTACTGATGTTTCGTTACGCTAACGTTACTAACTTCAGCCTTATCGAAAAACAAGTGCAATACGCCGGGTGCAACCGCGAAGGCCACGGAACCAGATGTGATGTTGTTTCTTCGGTCATTGACATACAAATCTTGCATAGAGTCGAACGGAACTTCGGTCTTTTTTCAAAAATCGGAAACGCCTTGTTTATTTGAGAAATATGAGTCGTAGATGGGGAAAAAGTGGCGTCGATGTTTGTAAAATGCATAGGTGGAAGTAGCGAGTTACAATTAGAGTTCAAATCGCTGTTGTTATGTTCTGGAAACCCGGAACTCGTTTCTCGAGAGAGCTGTACGCGTAAACCACGGACGATGGAAAATTACCAAAGATAGCGAACCCAGCTTCAATTTTTTCGACACATATTCGGAGGAAGAAGTAAAGCGGTTACTCGGGAGTTAGATAATGCGACGACGCGTTCTCGTCTCAAGAAATTAGTCAGCGTTCAATAAATGTACTTCGAAAGGTTTCGCCGTGCGGCGAGGCGCCGCGCCGCGGAATGCGAACTGATACCTGTAAACACACATGTATGTATTGTTTGTTTACAAAATTTCACGTGCTAAATTTACAACTCTACGCAGATAGCCGGGCAAGGAAATCCGGATTCCTTTCCCTTTACGATAAAGCTGAAACAACCCGCACACTCGTGTAAAAGAAATGTAGACGAAAATTTTTCGGGCGTCTTCGTTCTCCCTTTAGTTTCTACAGAACTACGTCTTTCTTGTGAGACGCGTACACAAGTTACATCACTTTTGAAGCCCACGGACCGGTTTATAGCAAACTCCATGTATAACATACGCAGAGTATGCGAAGACTTTGGCAAATAGTTTTGTAGATTCGGTTGACAGATCAATCTGAATGTAAATCAATGATATCTCTATCGAAAATTGCTGCCTGAGCATTTCAATTCTCAATTTAAATTCACGGGTCTTCGTCCAATTTCACCCGATAAAATCATTATGCATTTCCATCTTCCAAGCTTGTATGTTTTCCACTTATTCCTCTGTTTCCAAACGCCGCAAGTCTTCGGCCTGTTTATTTTTCCAGAACACAACGCGTAACGCGTAGTATGTTATCATCGAGTTATAGACATGCCGGCATTGTTGTTGGTAGTGACAGATGTTCGCAATCCATCTCGTTTCTCGCAGTATTGTATATACATACGTCTATGTATGTACGACAGCCCGCATTCCAGCAACCAGCTGATCATAATAATACGATCTTTTTAAAAGACATTTGAGCATTTATTCAGCCTGAAAGAAATTCTTGACGCCATTTTGAACGAATTTTTGAGTCACCTTGTATTTTAGCAAGTTAGATTTATTTTTTACAGCAAAAAATTGTTCCAATTTCGTTTTGAAAAATAATATAATCCCCAAAATTATTATCCGGGAATCAAATCCGTTTCATATGTACAGAAGTTGGGTGTAATGTGTATAGGGAAAGAAAAAAAGCTAAGGAGTTGAGAGAGAAACACGACTGAAAACCACCCCATGGTACTCTGCCCGCAGGGTGGCCGGTACGGTAGGCGCCATAGTCACTTGTCCGTTGGAAGTAGTTAAAACACGGCTACAGTCATCCTCTTCTGGTTTTTACCCACCTTCAGGGCACAAGGAGTTGACATCCGGCCACGTTACTTGCAAAAGTTTCCCGACGCCCCAGCAAAGGAGGAGACTATGCACCGGCGGATATCCAAGGTAGATGAAACTGCATCGTGAAGATGAAGTTGGTAACGTTATTGTGTCCGATTCACGTGTCCGAAAAGATCGTTGTTTCGCAATTTTAGAAAGACGTCCGACGATGCGGTAAATTATAACAAGAATAAATCTATTCATGTTTTGTAAACTCGAACTACCTCAGTTACTGCGAATTTGCGAAATAGTTGTTTGCCCCCCCCCCCCCCCCCCCAAGTTTCGTTACGGTAACGTTACCAACTTCAGCCTCTTACTACATCCGCATTACTATTTTGAAAAGACAGAGAGAGATAGAGAGAGATAGAGAGAGATCATATTGAAGTTAGTAACGATATCGTAACGCATTCATCCAGAGGAAAAACCGTTATTTCGCAAATTTCGAATTATTCTAAATTCAGTAAGCCGTAATAAAACAAAACACATTCATATTTCGAAATCTTATTAGGTGATGAAATTATTTTGTAACGGTTTTTTTTTTTTCATGAAAACAGATGTGTAAAACGCTACGAATTAATTCCAACACCTAATAGTTCCTTAAAAATCATTGTGAAATGAAGATGATAGTGATGTTTTCCGAATGTTTCGTTACGACAACGTTACTAACTTCAGCCTCGTTAGAAAAGAGCCGAGATATTATTTGTTCGTTATCGGTTATCTGAGAAACTGCTTAACCGATTTCGACGATTCTTTCACCATTGGAAAGTGTATTACGTCCTGATAAATATAGGCTATATTTTATTTCATTCTATACCATCCTACACTACTATTATAAGAGAAGGGCATTTGTTTGTTTATTATCGATTATTTCAAAGATCGCTCAACCGGTTTCGATGATTCTTTAAACATTGGAAAGTGTATTTCTTCCCGATGAACATAGTGCACGTTTTGTTGAATATCAAATCGAATTTAACTAAGAAACACGTGAAACATTACGTCGTAATAGCAAACAAGTACTTTTCTCCGAAAACAAAGACAACAAACAGAAACACGACGTTTTTTTAGGTACTCCATGGTGGCTCTGTCTCATTGCGGTGTCGCTCCTCCTCCTCCACACAGGCCGCCGGGCCTCGTTGCGTGCCTGAGGTTTATTGTCGAGAACGAGGGCCCACGGGCTCTTTTCAAAGGCCTAGGACCAAACTTGGTCGGCGTCGCACCTTCCAGAGCGATATACTTCTGCACATACTCGCAAAGCAAGTCGTTCTTCAATTCGGTTTTACCTCCTGACAGCCCGATAGTTCACGTCTGTTCCGCATCGGCCGCCGGTAAGTGCAGCTGATTGATAATCATTTTTGTGTCATCTTTCTTATATATTTTTTTTTTCCTACCTTTTTTCCTTAAAGATTACAGAGTTTCTAGGTTCAACAAAAAAAACTGGTAAACCTGTATTTGACTGTATAGTTTTGGGTCAAACCAATCGTGTCGAAGTTAGTAACGTTTTTGTAACTATTCATGTCGAGGAAAAACTATTATTGCGCAATAAAAGATGCAGCGGAAAATGTATCCGATTCGTTTGTAAAACCTGACAAGACTTGAGAAATTCCGCTTTAACGTATCAGTAAACACTTCGATTGAAAGCTAATGATATTGACTAACGGATATGTTTGAATTACTCCTAAAATAACTTGAGATATGTATAATCTTCGTGAGTACATATCAGATTAAATGAAAGTAGACAAGCTGTTGTTGTAGATAGTTTCTATAAACTTATAGGATTTGTGACCGTTCTCTTGTGCATCACTCTTCTTCATTCTCCATCATCGTTGAGCAAAAGTCGCGCAGGTGATAAATTCCTTTTGAAATTAGAAACGCTGCACGGCGTAAATTCTACTACGCGTAAATTACACAGATACATACTCAAAGCGTGTTGTGCCGATAATAAATTACGTTTATATACTAATAATACAATATCAGCGAGTCAGGGTAAAATCGAAAGAAGAAAAAAGAAAGGCCAATAAATTGCTTACGATATTCATATGAGCAGCGCGTGTGTATATAAACTGTAACCATATAATATCGCACCGTTTATTATTATTTATTCATTTATTTATTTATTTATTCATTTATTTAGTTATTTATTTATTTATTCATCTGTTTCGCCTGTGTATACAAAATAATATGCGCGAATGACAGACAACATGCGATAATTGTGTACATGCACCGTTAGACTGCTGCAACTGAATGACTGCCGATAACCGGACAGCAATAGGGTCGACTTTTACTACGTCACGATTCCAGTGTTCACCGGTTTTCGGTACAATATCCAGTTTCACTGTTATCCCGCGATTTTGCACTTTGCTGCTCGCCGCGTGGTGATAAGCTGCCCTCCTCCAATACACATCCGAGTTTTACCGTGTCGATATCACGCTTTTATTTACGTCGCAATAATAACTAATTAATAATAAATAATGCAAAAAAAACCCTCTGCATGTGTTACACAATTTATTTATTTATTTTTTTTTTCTATTTATATACACATATTATACGCACGTATGTGCTGTTTTTATTCATATTTTTCTTGAGATTGAATTCTAGCAGCTCTCAACGTTCTACAGCGGGTATTTACAAACGTCAATATTATCGAGTTGCACTTTTTATAATCAACACTATACACACAGAACAGGAAAAACAGATTCGTCATGTCTGTTTTGTATTTGTTCATTCTGTGAACCCAATTCTATACTGTGATTTATCGAAGAAATTCACAAATTTAGTTACAGCGTTATTTCCGGATTTTTTCGTCATCTAATAGCGTCGTCTGCTACACACGCACGTTCAGCGAGTCACGTAGGCGTGCGAAAAATTCATTGTCAGCCTTCAGACCCCACAGATCCGATTTTACATTTAGGTACTTATGTCAGTTTGTCGCCCCGAGCACAGCTGCTGCTGCTGTTGTTGTTGTTTCAAAATATCCTCGATTTGCACCAACTACAAGAATTTCAAAGTTGCAAGATAAACTATACTTTTAAAATGAGTTATATCATATCTGGAAATGATTAACAGATCATTGTTGATATTAACAAGAACAATAACAACACCGCAACGGAATTCAATCACCTTTTATCGCGGTATTCGCGTATGTCGGAACTCATATTACGCTGTTATCTGAGAGGATATTAGACGCGGTGTATTTTTAAGTGCACTGCATGCTATGCGACAAACAACAAACGTTCGTAAATTTTGCACACCAAGGACGGATCTATTTTAAACTCAGCCAAGCAAATAATATACCACCTGCACGGTTCAATTATTATTCGGATAAATAATAGATTGCGTAAAATTTTTCGATAATAGAAATTATTGCATAGATACGGTATTTATGCTGTAACGTATACATACGGTGAAACAGATTTTACACTGCTGAGTAAGATCGTAATCGCGACCTACGCAGTTATTCGATAAATCGAATGGCAAATGCAGGATGTTAGGAATGTGAAACAACAATTATTGTGTTGTTAAGCGACGGCGATTGGTCGACCGGTTATATTTTTAGCCTACGTATCTTGAGGGTTGTATAATTTCACTTCTACATGCGCAATCGGGCACCATATACGTATGCACGTATAATCTGTGCGCTGTCACACAAGCAACTACCGATTGGCGCTTGATTGGCGCTTGTCGGTGGTTTAGTCCTCTATCGCTTCAGTGCCAGTAGCACTATGTACGTAGTTTCATACTATATGAAACGTTGTCTTATTACGCGATCGTTGTTGCGTCTATTTATGTACCTCCTCTCTGGCTGTCGCGTTATTATTGTACACCGCCTTATACAGGTATATATGCAGCGTACACTTGGCCGCAGTCATTTTGAGACGGTTCATTTTTTCGACGAGTCCGTTACGTTGGCAATGCAGCATCAGCCCGCAGCGCCACCGACGGCCGGCCGCGAAACAGGCTCATTTTCGGAAACGGAACATAACCCATTATTAGGATTCAGATAAATGTATATTGAAAATTACAAAATATATAAATATAACGTAGACTTCATGGAAAAAATATGGAGTCAAAAATAACAGTTAATGTCGAGTAGAAGAGACTTTATTCAACGTAATTTATGTTAGAATAAAAGTGTATTCAATCCAACGATAGTTTTTATTTTTCCACTCCATATTTACTTTCACGAAGTTTATACTATTTGTACATATTTTGTGATTTTCAATACACATATTTATCCGGGCCTTACCCATGACCGTAGAATTTTGTATTTTAGGTTATCTTTGTAAATATAACCTAACACATGGCCGTTGACTTTTGTATCCTAGGGTTAGATTATCTTTGTGAACATAATGTATTGGGTTATGTTACGTTTACAAAGATAGAGCACGTTTAGCGGCTGGCCGGCGGTGGCGCTGCCGGCTGATTCCGCATTACCGACGTAACCAACTCAACGGAAAAATCAGCCGTCTCGGAGTCACTGCGGCCAGGTGTACAATTAATATCTGCGACAGCCAGCGATGTTCCTCAATCGCCATAACAGTATAATATTATACAAATCGTCGAGCTCAATGAAATCTTCTTTCAGCGTATCTATTACTACGTTCATAACCTGTATTATATACAGATATATTGTACATAAATACGTATCGTGATTTTATTTTTTCAGCAATTTGCAGCACGTTATCGTCGTTATTGTTATCAACGTTGTATCAACCCGCAGACTCGATTAATAATATCTCGCTTTGAATCACACTATAAATATATATCGTGTACTGTATAACTACATCCGTTTAATGACAATGCCTTGTTCGCTCTAACCGACGAAATTTATTGTCGGGCCTGTATTCAGGTGAAGTTCAATTATTTGTATCACAGACATCGTTGTTCGCAGACTGCATTTGCATGCATTTTATTATTCAATGTTACGCTGCACGTTATGTTATAATAGGTATGCGACCAGCCGTGCGTTATAATTCCATAACATATAAATATCTAATGTTATTTGAAAATTTTTGTTCCATAACAGTTTGAACAATTCTCTTATATAACCCTCGTAGTTTCCCATCTTTTTTAATTCTCCAACTATTTTTGTTAACCCTTAATTGTATTATTATGATTATTATTACTGTACAAAGTACAATGAACAGAACGAATTTCTTTCGTTTACGTGCACAAGCATGATGAACTTCTCGTTGCAGCCGCGTTGTTGTTATCCTGTACAATAATTATTTTACCTATGTATAACAATGTATAAATATAAACCGCGTGCGTAAGAAGATAATGAAAATAAAATGTGGGTTAATCGTTAGATAAGTTATAAATACAAATGTATACAAAATAGCTTCTGCGACGCCATGTGTGTGTTCATATATAATCCATATGCGCGTGTACGCAACGATAAAGGGTGGTAGGTAAAACAATTATGTCGGTACGTTGACTCGATTGATTATAAATTCCTGATCAAACAGTTTTACAGTATCATTAACGCGTTGTAATGTATAATATTGCTGCACGAATCCACGTCAAGGCTTAATCCAGCCGGCTGTTATTGTTAGCAGAATTTTATCTGCTGATATAACAGCGTCAATTATCGTACACACAGGTATCCGAGTTATATATACATGCATATGTCCTTAATTACCTCGTATCATCTATGTCTGTCCTCTCGGTGTATGTATAAATGGCAAAATATCGAGGTCAAGGCCGAACGTTTCTGACTCGCCTCTCGTTTCTCCTCTTAGACGATACGATGAAGAGGAAAGAAAAATAAATGATGAAAAAAAAAAATTGTCAACTGAACCCAAAAATAGACACTCGTTGAGCAATTTTTTTTTTTTTTTCTTGCACACCGACGACGATCAATGCCGAGTTACGTGTAACATAATTATGTCAGGAAGGAGTACAATGACGAATGACGGGAATAAAAAAAAAACATTCGTTTTATCCTTGAGATGTGCAAAGTTAATATTTTTTAAAAAATTTTTTAAATATACAATTTTTTTTTCCGTCTGTTCATTTTTTTTTACTCTTCTGTTTAAACAGTTGTAATCAAAAGTATACATACATCTAAACGCTAATTGTGTGTTACTATGTTGGAATGAAATTATCACGAATTATACATGTAAGTACACATGTTAATACATATGTGTTTACATTGGACGCCCTTAGCCCGATTTACTGTTATAAAAATGCAAGGTCGTTTTACTCTGTCTGATTATATTCATTTGCTTGGGTTCAAAATTAATCGGAACAACATGATTTTATAGCGATTGAAATGCTTTGCGAAAAAAAAAAGAACCACAATATTTTACGACAAGTTTAGTATTTTCGCTGTGAATCTCGAAAGAAAGTGAATTTTTCACATTATTTCAACTTTAACCATGAGTAACTTTTGAAAGAGTTTGGTTATGAAAAAAAAGCACAAGAGACCTTTTTCGTAGATCATTAAATTCCCTAAAAAAAATATGCATCGCATATTTGTGTTTATTTCCTGGTTACTTTGCTACAAATTTCCGAAATAACTGAAATTATTTTTTAACATTCATCAAATGAAAAATGAAAAATTGCGTTCAGGAAGCTCTAAACATTAATAATAAGGGCCAAAATTAAAACGGACGTCTCATTTTCTCTTCCTAAAATTATTGAGCATGTGAATTTTTGAAAAAAAAAAAAAAAAAAAAAAAAAAAAAACAATCGATTTCTTGGGTATTTGCTATGTGATTTTTCTTTTCTTTTCACTTCTGACCTATTTTTCTTTCCGCTCGATAAATACAAATAAATTTATCGTCCAAAACTTTCACGAGACGTTGCATGTATCCAATGATTGATTTTCAATTGAGATTTGACTCGGATGTGCAAAGCAAGCTGCCATTCGTTGACTGAAACTCAATTCTGCTAAACAGCTGCTGCATTCTCGAGAATTTATCATATGTGGATGTATATACCTACATATATATATATATATATATATATATATATATATATATATATGTACACGAGAGAGAAACTGCCAAGGTGCATTGGCCCGTGTGCTTTGGACGGGTCGGAAGTAGGTCGATACCTCGAGCGAGTTGAATATTTGTTTTTTTCTCGCTTCGCTCTCAGTTTTCTTCGTTCCAGGGAGTCGCCGATTGATCTGCAAATTGCTTATGGCTATACATAAACGTACACAGATGTAAACCCCTATTTTTTTTTTTTTTTGTGTTCAAATCTCATTCGTCGCAACATTTGACAAGCAATTTGCACTGATTTTTCACCTCTAAACAAGCGGTGATTAAAATACGAATTAAGTTACGGAAGAAATTAAAATCTTTACTCGACGGTCTTTCAATCATTGTTTACACATTTTTTCAAAAATTTTTTCTTTTTTTCTTCACTTTCGTAGCGCGCCGACTCTTGAATTATTGCATCTTGTTATTTAAACGCTGTATAAAAAATATCGCGATAAATCTACAATCGCGTTTGCAGGATTTATATCGATTTCTTTTTTTTTTTCTTCTTCTTCTTTAACTCATCAATTTTATTTTGCATAGAGCACACGTTGTAGTCTATGCATAGAAGAACGTTCGACTTGCCATACATTTTCTATTTTTACATACACAGACAAGATATGACGTAGCAGCTGTAATGCAACGTGTGACCGCATCGTAACGATCTTATAGTATACATATACGTATAATATCTGATTTTTCATCCGCTTTGCAATGATGATAATCTCATTTTCCTTGGGGATGAATAAATTTAAAAAAAAGTACCACTGTCTAAAATCACAAACGTTTTTGCTTTTTTTTTTCCGACTTTTGTTTTACTTTTACTATTAGATATATCTGGCCAGATGCGTATATGTTATATATAATGTTACGCGTGAGAAAATAAAACGTTAAAAAAAAGAAAAAGAAAAAGAAAAAAAACCAAAAAGGAACGAATAATTCCCAAGCAAAAGATAAATCAGTCAATTCTTCGCTGTAATCTTCTTTCTGAAAATTTTTTTACGATCGTCTAGCGGATGTAGGAACAAAAAATGTCTAAATTGACCAAATGTTTTTTTTTTTTTCCTTGCCCTACTTTTCGAAAAATTTTGGTTCACGATGCGCTTGCCAAAAATTGTTTACACGCCTCTCGGGAAAAGCTGCTTATCCACATGGCAAACAGCCACGCAAGCCTGTCTCGCCTGCAATCGGACAATTAAAAATAGACTAGAAAAATATCCCCGGTTATCAAATCGACCGTTGATCGATCGATCGTTTTCGATTTTTCGATTTTTCCGCTATTCATGTTCCCTCTATCTCCAGCGACGAACATGCTGCTAAAAAAAATAAACTTCCTTCGAGAATTTTGTATAAAAAATAATTCCATGTCTTTTCTTTTCTTTTTTTTCTTTTTTTTTCTTCTTTTTGGCTTCTCTTTAAATGGAACGTCGATGTATTTGTTACGATATAATAGATTATAATAAGAAAAAAGTAATTTAATAAGACACATAGGCAAACTTTACGAATCGTTGTAGTTTTATATTTTACAAGGTAAACATTTCTTATATATTATATATATATTTTAATAACGTTTCGAATAATGATTACAATTTTCCTCACATGCGACTTAAATGCAAAATTTCGGCCCTTGGCACATCAGCTTAACGTTATCAGCGTCTGTGAATATTTCTCTGACGATTCCATTGATGGTCACCATCGAGTATCGTCGGCTCCTCGTTCCCCCCAATTCCGGCATTTCGGTACCCATTCCCATAGCCTGGGTGAATCTCGCCATCGGATCAGCCAGCAACCTTACCTGACGATTCAATTATGCAAGGAGTGAGGAAAACTTGAGGGTATTTTTTTTTGGTTTTTTTTATTTAAAGAAATTTGTTCGTTATTTTTTATTTTTTTTTATTTTTTGTTTTGGTTTCATCTTCGCGGCATCTGATAAACCCGTAAATACAGTAACAAAAGTATTCTGGTCGAAGTAAATTTCTTAATTAAATACAATTTTTAACAAACGCTCGTTCACGAAACTCGAATGTATTCCGTTTGAATTTTTTTTTTTTTTCTGTAGAATGTCACTTGACGCTACGTCAAGCACGATTAATATGATACTGACTTGATCCTGGAAGAATTTTCCAGAGAATTAAATCCTGTAACCAAATGTTCGTTAAGCGAAGTCCGTAGATGAAACGAAAAAAAGATTCCAAAGTTGCATGTCTCTCAAACATTCGATTGTGTACGATAAAAATTTATCTTAAAACGTCTAGCTGATAAACCATCACCTTCCAAAAAAAAAAAAAAATCCGGAGCTTAGACAAATTTGTAGGCAATTCAAATTTGTGCCATAAACGTGAAAAAAATGTTATTTCCAATCGAATGAAACAACCTTCATTTGTGCGTACATAATAATCTCCGAAGGCCTGCAGAGGCTGAAAAATGACCTTAGCAGTCCGCGTAACGTTCAACTTACGTTTGATAGATATACGATATCACAAATATTTCATAAAATATTCCTCCGTTATGCGTTACAATTTGTAAGAAATCACCGCGTTTGATCTCGAAGAAACGAAAAAACATCCGTCTACGTAATTTTGGCACTTTTCCCATTTTTGGATAATAGAAGACAAAGATCGAACAACCCTGATTGTTTTTATTTATTTATTTTCTTTCTTTTTTTTTTTCAACAACTTTCAAGAATCTAGTAAACTTTGTCTTTATTTTTAGTTATTCCACGCGAATCACACTCTATGCATATTATTTATAAACTGTTGTCGTTGAGTTTATTTTCATTTCTCACAAAGAGACGATCAGTTCCCTTCCACATATCTATATTCGTTTAATAATTAATGCAATTGTAGATTGTAATTATAAATTATGTAAACAACACAACGCACGGATGTGTGACACGTTTGAAATATCTATAATTACTACAGCCAAGAAGTCTATTTTTTTACAATCAATAGATCAACAAATTGCATCGTTTGCCAATCAACAAAATTACCCTCACCTAGCGATTGTGACACCACAATAACAATAATAACGAGAGCGACTTGGCAACGATTTACACTATCGCAATACGCCTATGGCAACGCTGCCGATCTAATGTAATACAACCTTGAACTTTTGCTTGTTCGTGTCTATTTTTTATCTCTCTTATTTTCAATTTTCGTTTCACGTTAGAGACAAAAAAGAGAATTAAAAACAAAAAACAAAAAAACGGTAAACCTTTGCAGAAAGAAACTTAACCGCGGTATGTTAATCGTTTCGGACATCTTTGGGATATCAAAAAAAAAAAAAATCATTTCAAAAACTTACTTTTTCATTCGCTCCCTTCGACCATCCCCATGCGGACAAAACGAATGGATCGTTTACAGCCACGCAAATGATTTCCTCGTATCCTTTGGCTCTGAGTTCGTCGGATCTGGATGGGTAAGAAAATATTCTCGGTTATTTCGGCTCGTTGTCGTCTTTCTTTGTCCTATTTATATTTCTATCCGTTCTTCAAATTATTACTTCTCAATGAATCCTCTGAGGTGAACACGCGAGCATCCGGGTACAAAGGCTCCGGGTACTCCGAATATTATAACTTTTTTACCGGCGATGAGATTCGATATGTTTATTTCGTTGTCCGGAATCTCTTCGTACAATATAACGCTCGGTATTTTTTCACCGATTTGAATACGGTTCATATTTATTTCACACAACGCACTGATATTTTATCAATTTTCTAGATTTTTTTTATTTATTTTTTTTTAATATCTTTTTCATCCCCCCTCCCTGTTTTTTTTTCCTCTACGTTTTTCTATTCAAAAATCAACGATCATACGTTGTATTCGTACTTTGAGAAACGTGAAAAAAGTTGTAGAATTATACGAGCATAAATTTTTGTCTTTTTAAAGGCCGGGGAAATTTTCTTGTTCGAAAGAAAAAATATATCTAAAGCACATTTTTATCACGAGCATATTATAATTTAATTTTTTTTCTTTTTTTTTTCATTCATTCTTCATCTCACCTTTATCTTTTCATTTTTAGTTAGCCTAATTATCGAACTGGAAGAAATTTAGGTTATATGTACGGTAAGTTTCGCGTGTAATGTGTATTTAGCGTCTCGACGGCTGTGAAGGAAGAGATTCGGTTACTCACTTCACGGACGTTTCTGTAAACAAAAATTTCAGGATTGTGTTTGTTCGCGTTTTATCGCCGCAACTACGTTCCGCACGATTTTCGATGCTGTAAAGTATCGTATCTGCGAACTTTTTTTTTTTTTTTTTCAAAAAATTCATTCTCATCCGAATATACGATAACAAATATCCTAAGAATTGTTGTACAATTTTCAAAAGAATAAATAATAATAGCCTGTATAAATAAACTTATATTAATTCCATAATAATATTTTTTTTTGCGCGTCTTCCCAAGGAAATGCTACAATATCACGTATGGCCCGTTTTTTTCAAAGTGGTGCGCATTTTGTGTTTCAGGTTTTGTCGCGTGCACGGCAACGAATCCAATTTGGTTCGTTAAGACGAGGTTGCAGCTGGATCACCATACGAATCGAATAACCGCGTGGAAATGCGTTCAAACGATATATCAGCAATCGGTGAGTTTTACGATTACATTTTTTCACTCTTTTGTTTTTAATGTTTTTTTTTTATTTATTTTTTTTCAAATTTTTCTTTCACTTTCGTTTCGTACGGCCTTTAAAATGTCGAGTACCGTAATAATAACATTTTCTTTATCAGCGTTGTTATTAGCGAACAAAAACGGCGAAAAACCTGAAATTTCATCACATTCTAGAAATTAAGAGATTCCAAATCGTAGCTAATAAAAATCATTCTTAGTAACGATCTGCGAAGAGTCTGGAATAGTTTTTCCCCTGCATCTTACATATCCAGAGTGAACTGCCGACGACCAAATAGTTGAAAACTTTCGGTCACAGTGAGATGCTCAGCGTCCCATCTAAAAAATGTCCATTTCTTAGCTTTATCAGAATTTATTTAGGATTTCAAATGATCTTCGTTTCTTCGTATATATAACTCGAAAAAACCGCCGAGCAACAAGTTTCGGCCAGATTCATCGTATTTCGATAGTTGTTGCGATTTTATATCAGGCATATTGGCTCCGCCATCTTGGATTTGAAAATAATCAAATTCCGACTTCAGATTCGTGATCAGCGACCCGAAAAACCCCCTGGTAACAAAATTCAGGCGAAAATATTGAATTGAAAAATGTGCGATTGAATGGTTTAACGCGCATGCGCTAAAATTCTATAGCCAGAGAGCGCTTGTTTTGTCAGGTTGGCCAACGTTCATAAATTCATATCGCATATCGCCGCGTCGTGTGTAACCTCAAAAATGTTGGTCACCCTGACAAAGCGACCGCTCTCCGGTTATAAAATTTTAGCGCATACGCATTGAACAATTGGTCGTTGACAATTCACTCTGTAAATAGTGTCTATATTATAGAAGCTGTAACAACGATCAGACAATTACATTTCTAAGTTATCATCGTCTGTTCCCGAACTAATAACGTGATCTACGTTATAGATCGCTGTTTCGCAAGATAATATTGCTTCGTGTATCATGTATATGCGTGCGTGTGTGTGTGTGTGTGTTTTTTTTTTCTCTTTCTTATCAATGACAAACAGTGCTTCGTACTTCGCATAGGTGTAGGTAATTAAATAGTTGGCCCCGTGCTGCGTGTTGTGTCTGGCTTGGTGCAAACCTTCTTACCAGTTATACTACTTCTTACACATCTACTCCGTGTTCTTCTTGTTATTTTTCTACTACTTCGTTTTTTTTTTTTTTTCTTCTCATCTTCGCCGTTGATTATACGAACACATCGCAACTAGAAGACTGAATGAATTCATCGATTAACCAAGCATGCGCATATATTTACGTGTATATTTATCTCTAACGTTATAGGTTAAGAATAGATATAATATTTATTTCTGTACAACGTTATATATTGTTTTTAATTTTTTTTTTTTTTATTTATTTTTTTTATCTCGTTCACCATTTCTCATCCAATGTCTTTCTTTTTTACAACGTACATTTTTTTCTTTCCCTTCAACACTTGTTTCTACAGCTGAAGCTTGGAAATATCGTACAATTGATTGCGGAATTAGGAGGATTTATTTCCACGTGAAAAGGATTACGTTCCGTTGAGTTAAAGGAAGGAAAGTTATATATAATTTCGTTTCTATCGTTAAGATCTTAAGTTTCCCTGACAGCCCCGGCAACCGCTCTCATAACGAGACACCGTGATCATGTTTAAAACCTTATTCACGTTGTAGAAGAAATTGTACCCGAATGACATAATTGTCCCGAGTTTAAGAATTTAGTATGTTCAGCGAGTCAGTTGTTTAAGAATAAAACTTTGTCGTGAAAAATTTATCTCGAGGCTTGTTAAAAGACGGTGAAATTTTATTTCCGTTCCAAGATGATCGTGCATAATCGCTTTCTGCATAATTTTCTTTCTTCTCTACTCTTTGCGTGCCAGCCAGCGAAGCCAAGATGGACTCAATGCTTCGCGAATAGAAAAGCTTGCTCCAAAAATAAACGAAATTCAAGCTCGCAAACAAGCGCTACCCTGAATATACTCAACTGCCAAGTGGCATAGGTATGCTTACAATGTCGGCTGTATCAACTTCTTTCAATTACAATATACACTACGGGTGTTTAATTTTCGCTTCATTTACTCACCTCCGACGCTGATTTACAACCTGAATATCGGTACATTCGGTACATTTTGTGTAAATTGTGCGGAGAAATTTTCCACGAATCTTTTCTCTCTGGATGGAAAAGAAATAACTCTGTGATTTCGTAGAAAATAGTCTTCTAAGTGTAAAACACGAAAAATTGTACAGTGAAATTAAACGAATCTGCTAGGAATTATCAACACTTGAAGCGATTCGAAACGGAGCATCGCTGATATCCAAGTTCTCGTTTGTGATTCGATTTCTTTTTGTTTTCTCATTCAATGCCCTGAGCTCTTATTGGTGAAAATTCTTATTCTCATCTCGCTTTCACCAAAAATCTTATTCGCGCTTATCGTGCCTGCATCAAGTCTCACAGTTTTCTTTCCATTCCGTGCAAGATTTACCCGCATCAAGTCTCCTTCGCAGATTAATATCATTATTAGTATTATTACTATTAGTACTAGTATTGTTCTTAGTATTGTTAGTATCATTGTTGGTATTGCTGCTATTATTATTATTATTATTATTATTATTATTATTATTATTATTATTATTATTATTAGTATTATTATTATTATTATTATTATTATTATTATTATTATCATCATCATCATCATCATCATCATCATCATCATCATCATCATCATCATCATCATTATTATTATTATTGCTGCTGCTGCTGCTGCTATTAGTATTTTGTAATAGTATTGTTAGTAGAAATATTGCTTATAGTATTAGTATTATTATTGCTGCTGCTAGTATTTGGTACTAGTATTGGTAGTAGAAGTATTGCTGCTAGTGTTTGTATTATTATTATTGCTGTTGCTAGTATTTGGTACTAGTATTGGTATTAGTAGCATTGCTTATAGTATTAGCATAGCTATTATTGTTGTTGTCGTTGTCGTTGTTGTTGTTGCTAGTATTTCTGCCAGTACTTGCATTTCTATTCCAATTAGTATTCTTATCGGTACTATTATTGTCATTATTATTGCTGTACAAAGTGGTCATCAAATGAATTAGCATGTTGTACCGAGGTCGGTGCTCCTAATCGCATCGCGATACCCTGACAATTTGCAGAGGCAAAGGCGAGCGCGAGGCTCTCGCGACAGTATAACGATGGAAATGTACACCGAGTTGCGTCGCCTCGTGCTTGTGCCTTCTTCGTATGCGGCGTGTGTGACACACACTGCCGGCACCCCGCAAATTCGCCACCTCGGTCTAACCACGCGGTAGTCGCGTGTGAAATTTTTTTTTTTATTGGCTTACTTGGTCGCTCTTCGTATATATATATACATATATATGTATAAATATATATGAAATATTACGAGCACAGATAATATTTAATGATTAACGTATGAATGATCAGAAACTTTTCACGCATACGCATCGAGGACGTGTGAAATGATGTATTATCGAATCTACCACGAGATATAAGGACCGATAGAAACTGATATGCACAATTCATTTATATGGGGCATTCTGTCTGGTTAATTTAAGAATATTATTTTGAACTCTCGGATTTTTTTTTTTTCTACCCTATCCCATCTTGCCATTTCTTCAACAATTTCATTTTTTATAGATGTTATATTTTCATTTTATTGCAAATTTTTCACCCTCAAATCCTCGTTTATAACATATTTCGTGTGTTTCTTTTCTTTTTGTTTTTTTTTTTTTTTCTTTTCATCTCGAAAATCTCACGTCCCAAAATTTGTTCACTATCAACAACGCCGAGGAATGTAATAAATGAAACAATTTGTTTTACTCATTTTACAGATTTCACCATAGTATTGTGTCATAATATTTATAACCATATGATCAAATTGGCACGGAATGAATCTTATATTTTCTACGATATGTTTGTATTAGAACTATATACTACTGTGATCTTGTAATCTTAAAAAAAAATTTTTAAGTATAACATGATTGAGTATGATGGATTATTCTAATCGGTATATATGTATGTACGTATATGAATGATCAAGTGAGAAGCAGCGTTGAATATCGGATCACCTGTACTAATAATAATTAAAACAGTCAATCGCAATCTCTACCTTCACGTATACATTATAAAATCATACATACTTACGTGGTGAATTTACGCTGATAAAATTTTTACATTTCTTTTATCATCGTTGCCGATTTTTTTTTCTTTCTTTCATCGTCTATGTATGTATATTCACGTGAACTTCACGCCAGGTGAATTATCTCTTATCTCTATCGTACATCACACATGCTTCAATCTCATAACCACATGTATAACACACGTACACACGGAACAGATACGCGTATGTAAATGAAATTTGCAAATCCCACGCGAATGCAATTCTGTCGAGATTATTTTATTTTATCTCATTTTCTACACGCATGATATTAATTATAATCAGAAAGAAGATTTGTGCAGCCGCTTGTCACGTGAAAATTATATCGTTAGTAATCGATCAGGATATTGTTGTCGTTTTTGCTGTTGTTGCAAGTTTTTATTTTATACTCTCGCATTTCTTTTATCTACTCGACGGTGAAAATTTTTACATAGATTGACTCACTAGTTCGCTAATATGGTAATGTATAAAAATATTGTTTCGTTGACCCCGGTAGCGCGAGTTATCGATTTCCGAATACCAAATTAAGCGTTTTGCTGACCGTATAACAAGGTTTTATGTAGTTACAAACGCCGCGCAGTAATAACGGGGAATTGAAAAACACGCGTTTGATGATCGAGCAAATTCGGTTGCTCTGTAAAGTCTATAATAACATGTGCCTATATTTAGATATTTATAACTCTGAACTTGAACTGCGCCACTATACAACAATATTAAACGCTGCAATCTTATCTTGGTTCACATGTTTCTCACTGTCATGGGTAAGGGCTCAATAATATTAGCAAATCGAAACATCACGTGGAGTTTTTCCTATGTTGATGTAAAAAAAAAAAATAAATATTTGTTCGAAGTAAGAAGGTAAATCGCGATAATTAAATTCACGCGTATTAACTTCACCCTGGAGTTGAAAATTACCAAACGTGAATTATAGCATAATTAGGCGTTCTTTAGGTGCTAACAAGTCAAGTAGGCGTAGTATTGAAAATTTTGGCGTTCGTATTTTTCGAAAGAAAAAAAAATCAGAAGTACCTTGTTCGAGTATATTTTTTTGCTGAAGTGACGTCACAGTTGCAAAAAACTCTCAGAAATCAATTGAATAACGATAATTTGAGATAACGGCCAGCGTGAAAAAATTACGCAGCGTTTTTTTCACCTCCAATTTAGATGTTCTAATTAAAATTTGTCGGTCTTAAATTGTTTGTTTTTTTTTTTTTTCACCCCTATGTACAAAATTCGTTTTCATACCACGTCACAACAATTTTGCGATTGTTGGAAGTTAATCAAACTGCTAAGAAAGTAAGTTCTAAGTAAATGCAATGATTCAATTGCGATTTGTACATTTTCTTTTTTACATTATCTTTATTCTCAATTCTTAAATTCGGGAAATAATATACTACAGAGTTATTATTATCAGGTAGATAATTACATGGTAACAAGATCGTTCGGACGACGGAGTAAATCAATACTTTATCCCTAATTCAACTGCAGTGTTCGCGAAATATTGCACATATATTTCCTGTGCCAAATCTATTTTTAACCCTCATTAACTTAGATCGTCAAATTATGCATAGAAAATTGCACAGCCTTGAATCACGTGAACGTTTGCGCAATAAGAGTCGAAGTATTATCGATTTAGCACTTTCAACGCTGAGACCGCAAAATTTATGAATTATTAATACGAATATAAGTACAACGAATCCTTAAGCTCGTAATTTATAATAACGCTTAAAATTCGTAAAAGAGTGTTGTTGAAAACCGGTCTTATTTTAATAAACGAACGGAAAATATTGCAAATGACGCATATAATAGTTTGTTTATTTAACAATATATCATGCACGGTTGTATCTTTAGAATTTACGTAACGGCACGCTATACAATCCCGTGGTAATTGTTTGCTGTCTGCCTTCGCACGTGATTTTCAATGATCTGCGAAACGTGGGTGAAAGAAAAGAATAGTCCGATAAATATTACAAGTATACTCTGACTTTGTTCGGAAAATTGAACACATCAAATTTCCAAAATTCTAAAACTCGGTGTTTTAAAAATTTTCGATTAAATCCATATTTTTTCACGATCAATCGAGTATGATCGATTATTCTTCCTTACAATCGGTTTTTTTTTTTACTCCCATAAACGACGCGATAAAATATCAATTTATGTGATTAAAGTACGAATTATCATCATTGTCTTGCTTACTGAGTACCTATTTGATATGACGAGTGAAAGACGAATGAATATTTTCACCTGAAATTGAAAAATATTTTTAACGAAACTATAAATTATCGAAAAACTTTTCCGCTATTAAGACTACGTACTGAAGTTTAGGAAATTTTGGTTTCATACGCTCCGTTTCAAAAAAAAAATAAAAAACAATCAATTATTTTCATCTTAATGAGCATCGCTAAAATGCTTGCGTTTATTTTTCAGGGATTGATCGGCTTCTACAAGGGAATCACCGCCTCTTACATGGGCATTAGCGAGACCGTTGTACACTTCGTTATTTACGAGGCCGTCAAAACCTGGCTGACGACGCATCGGACTCGATCAGGAAATTTCGACGCCAACTCGAAGACGTCGCGAGACTTTCTTGAGTTCATGGCTGCCGGAGCATTTTCTAAAACCATCGCTTCCTGTATCGCATATCCGCATGGTAAGAAACTATCGACGATTAACGATCTGCACGTGTGTGTGTGTGCGATAGTGATCAGTCGTTAATCACATCTCATTCGCATCTCAAATCCGCAGAAGTTGATCGAACTTAACGATCGATGATTGAATAGCAGAGGAGTATAGTAAAAAATGTACTTTTATATTTATAGTGAATTTTTATGTACGGTTTTAAACTAAATTTAATTTCATCGCAACCACAGCTTTTCAATGATTGGGAAATTCGATACTTTTCGAATCGTCCATCGGTTTTATACTTCCGTATTGTTATGGTTGGAAATAGAAGAAAAATACGAAGGATATGTATATTTACGTTATTTGTGCGAATAAGAAGTTATTACCGAAAGATGTTAATTTTTTTCTTGGGAAACTTGAACGTCGGCCGATTTTATTCAAAATCTGATCAGTTGCATGCTAAATTAAGCCAAGAACCAATGGAACAAATCTTATCTGAATCAGCCGATCGGTTTTTTGAGTTCTTTTCGGACAACAAAAAAATTAACACTTTCGCATATAACTCGGGAATTCTTATTGGCCAATTTTACTGGGAAAAAAAACTACGCCGATCGACAATGACACCATTTTCTCGAAAAAAAAAATCGACAGTCGAAATTTATAGCGAATACTAAATTTTTCACTCGCAGGTTGATTGTGAATGAAATATTTAGAATACAAAAAATAAGCGTATCCTGAAGGCCGCGTGCGATTTTCCATCTGGTTCCGGAAAACCGAATTTCTGCTCTGTATCCGACTGCCAATGCAAACACGCGAAACGTTACAACGCTTGTGAAATGTGCGAAAAATACAGCACGTGAGGATCCATGAATTAAGAAATAACCGTGGTGTGGATCACGTTCAACATTGACCTTGATCTTGGCCTTGAACCAATCAACCGCTGCTATTAAAATTCGCACATTTAGCGTAGAGCTAAGCTGATGACCGAGGAGGAGAGTTGATTGTGTAAGATTCAATCGTTGATGAAATTCCAATGACTTTTGTGAAACTGGAACTTGGATGATTTGGGACGTCGTCTTTTCTCTCTCTTCCTTCTTCTATGCCTTCTGCTTGGCTTGCGTTACGACAAGACCTGTAGATATTCGCCCGGTTGATCTAAAGATAGATTTAAGCTATTTATCTGTGGCGCCTTAGCCAGAACTATACTATTCCACGCGTGGTTTATTTATTCATGCATAATTCATGCGGCCTGACATAATGGGCGACAATTATTTACCTCGATTAGCTATAAACGATTCTTTTTTCTAATCTAGTGACAAAAATTTCGAGTATTAATTCGCGACGTATAACGGATTCGATGTATAATTCGAGTTCAAGAACGCTGTTAGATAAATTCACCAGGCTGAAGTTAGTAACGCGAACGTTTCGGAACGTTGAAACAAAGACGACTATTTTCTACCTTTAGAATAACCGAAAAAGTTGAATTTAAAAAGTCCGAGTCGATTTTTGATGCTTTATTAACGGTTTACTAAATTTCAGGTAGAGCCAAAGTTGTAAAATGACCGAGTTTTTCTAAAGATGCATCATTACAATAACGTCACTGACTTCAGCCTGATATAGATTTAAAATTTTTTAGACGTCCGTAGTTCATTTCCTGTGCAAACATCTCTCGTTGAAAATAGAATTTAGGATTCACCGCGGCAAAAACAACTCGTGATGAATATGTGACAATAATGTAACACATTTTTATAACAATTTATTTATCTCTACGTGAGTTTTCTTCGGTATAAACAGGATAAATGTTGCTGGGGTCCAAAGTGTGCAGGGGCAAGATGGCGTCGAACTGGGTTATCAGCTGATTTTCTTACGTGAAATGCGTTAACAACAATGCACGAACAGTTCCGCGCAAGATGTTAGACAAACATTTTTCAACGTTGTGAATCAACGCGGAGATAAAGTACGGGATAAAATGATATATTTATAATTTAATGCGACGCAGTTGGCGAGCGTTATATTTTCTGTCTTCAGATGGCGTCTTTCGATACTTCCAATCCCGGTGTTATGATCGTAATAATTATATATGCGCATAAAACGATGAAACGTCACACGTTCCAAAAACGATGTTTACCATTGCATCGTCTGTGGATCAAATCTTATCGCACACAGTCTAGACCAAGAAACACAATGTAGACATATGATATTCGTGCACCCGACAGCTGGAGATGCGGTCAAAGTATATGACGGTACCGTTTACTTTTAATCGCGTTTTTTTTTGTTTTTTTTTTTTGTTTCTTTTTTACAGTCGCGTACTATTAAGCGCAGTAAAACAATTAATGCCTCTTTGTACAGCACGCCGTCTTCGCGTGGGGGAAAAGAAGCTCTTTCTTCCACACACATTTATACTGATAACTATAAAGATGTTTTATTTCTCAACTATTACGTATATTGCTGTAATATATCGTATATAAAATTATCGGTTGATTTTTTTTCTTTCCCCCGTGTTTTTGCTGATCGGCCTGGGGGGGGGGGGGGGGGCAAAGTTCCGAAACATGACCCTACGTCATTTAACCCTGTGACAACATTTAGAGTATTGTAAAATAAATTTGAAATTATCGACTTGACTGAAAAATATTCATTCTTTATTCTCAATCGTTGTAATATTTAATATACAGACGTAATTTGCTTTCGAGGAGGAAATTCGAATTAAAAAGCAATATCTTTCACGATTATGCATGTATTATAGATGTAGAAAAAAAAAAAACAAATTAAATAAAAATAATTGCGTCAGTGTTTCGTAATTGGGTTACAATAATTTAGGATTTTAATCATTTTTTAGATAGCTAAGGTTCTTAAGTTAGAAATGTGTCATATTACCGGTACCAAATACGAAACTTTTATGTTCTCCAATTCTCCAATTTCTGCACTTTATCATACAACGTTTTACGAACCATGAACAGTTTTTATTAGAAATATGAGAAAAATTGAACACATGTATACTCTATAGCAACCGATAAACTTCAACAGTGGAAAAAAAAAAGTTTAACTATATAATAAGCTTAAATCATACCCATGATTTTCTTGCTCCGTTCTGATTTGTTGACCTATCTTCTTTGTCATACATATACTAATTTGTTAATTTAAATTTTTTCTGGGACTACGCAGAGGTGGCGAGAACACGTCTTCGAGAGGAAGGTACAAAGTACAGAACATTCTGGCAGACATTGTCTACGGTGTGCGCGGAGGAAGGTCCCAGAGGAATGTACAGGGGTTTGGCGACTCAGCTAGTGCGACAAATTCCAAACACAGCCATAATGATGGCAACGTATGAAGCGGTGGTCTACGTGTTGACTCGTCAGTTCCAGGCACCTTCGGCCCCTTCGTCTACGACCCAATTCTACGCGGAAGCGAAGACTAAGAGAGAGCTTGCCTAGGAGTTGCTGGTTACCCCCGACTAATCCTGAAACAGGAGTGACGGGGGCTTGCGTTTTGACCGTCAAAATCCGCGGCGACTTGTTTCGAATGTACGAAAAAATTTCGGTTCGAAAATGACGTCGCAGAAATATAGGGCTGATATTTAGCTCCGGGTTCATGTCGCGTGGCCATTCACGTGCGTAGCCTAGATGGAGCTAGATATCCGGTGAGATGAGGTGTAAAAGTGAGATTAATCGACAGAGAACTCGAACCGCAGACACAAACATCTAATGTATAATGTAATGAATATTGAAAGAAATTTTTTATACGATGAACATTATACATCCATTTCGCTGAATTACTGTTGAGAGAGAGAGAGAGAGAGAAAGAGAGTATGTAAAATAATGTATAAATTATGGTATGTATACCAACCAAACTTATTTCCACTAGTCAATTTTCATCTCATTTTCTATTCGAATGCTTTCTTCTTTTCCTATTTTTTCGTACCTTTGTGACAATCGTTCAACGAGTCATGAAATATACGATGATCATGGTAGATCTGCAAATATTTAGCAAAATACAATTCACTTTATTCAAAGTATATACAATATTTCTTAACGTAGAGATAATGGCAGTTTCTCTACTTCGTTTCGATGAATGTTGCTACGTTGGATAGAAAATAATAACATCGGAGTTTATTAAGTTGTACGAAAACAAAGGAAAGACAGGAAATGAGTTGTTGTTTTTTTGTATATATATATATAAATATGTATATATATGAAATTATGAATTTTTACTCAACTTTCTCCCTCAGTTTAATGCAAATTGTGTCACGGCAACTCTGTCGCAAAGTAAATAGATTCCTTAACTAGGCTGTTATAGGTAAAAGGAAAATTATTACATGGGTCTCAAGTTACAAAGTGTCGGAACTGACTGTATATGAGAATAAATTCAATTTGAAAATGTTTATTACAGGCGGTTATAGAAGGGAAAAAATCTGTACTGACTTAGCGAGCTAGAAGCAATTAATATTTTCTATACAGATTACTTTTTTTTCTTTCCCGCTAAAATTAGATCTTCACTTTACTTTTCTTCGGTTGTTTATATACTTTGAACCCTTGACTCTATAAATTTGGATTTGATTCGAGACTGTTTTTGGGCACAACTTGATAACTCTTGAGTTCCCCGTTGACAGTTTCTAAATAGAAAGCTACCAACGTATGGATCTCCGTTTGTAAATAAAATCGAATAATTTGTAACGTAGACTTGTAATGATTATAAAAATTATATCCTGTTATAGTCTGTGTAATCGTGAAACGAGAAACACAATAAACTAGAAAAAGAAAAAAAAAAAAAGTTAAATACAATATCGATAAGTATAC
Source organism: Neodiprion virginianus (assembly GCF_021901495.1). Taxonomy (NCBI): domain Eukaryota; kingdom Metazoa; phylum Arthropoda; class Insecta; order Hymenoptera; family Diprionidae; genus Neodiprion; species Neodiprion virginianus. The sequence goes on along the minus strand of NC_060877.1, from coordinate 36,703,195 downwards.
TTTGTGTACATACAACGTGTACATATACCCACCATACAGCATGCATCTGCGGCGAAAAATATATTCTGCAAAAACTGATGTACGGCGACTCGGGGAGAAAAAGAAAAAGCAGTTTGTAGCTATGTAAAAGTCATCAATTGATAATGAATCCATCGTATATGAATTAAATACATCAAAATCGTTGCCTAAAATGATTTGCTGGTTTTTGTTATACAGATATTGAATTGGTTCTTTTGCATTTTCTCCCTCGACTGCCCGAAACACTCGCTGTGCTTTATTTTCTCTAAAAGTATTGTACTTGTGTAAAACAAAAATCAGACTTAAGAGATACAATAGCGAAGTTCCCTCGAATGATAATATTATTTACGTAGTTACATGTAGAAGGTGTTTTTAATTGTAGTGAAGAAAACTGAGCAAACATTACTGAAATGAATAAAGAAATGAATGAAAAAGTTGAATCGACGAGAATTGAAATGTGTAATATTATATGCATACGTTGCAGATAATTATTAGCATATATTATATATATATATACATATATATACATATATCTAATTATCTACAATTGTATGATAAATAGCGAGACGAACGAGAATCTGTGATTTTAGTTTATCAGAGATTAGTTAATTTAAAACATTGATAATGAAACGAATTCAAAAACAAGACTAAATAATGAAAAATGTACCTATTAAAAAAAAAAAGGAGAGAAAAATATGAAAATGTCGAGGAAATATATTCATTTCGTTATTATAATAATTTTCATGATAGATAGAAAGGTGCCAAATAACCGGTTACAATTTATATGAAAATAATCGTGAAAAACGGTGATTAAAATTAAGAACCAAATGATAAAAGCGCAACTTTGAAGCTTATAGCATAGTAATCGAACTTCTACGAATTAGGTTTAATAATTTCTGTCTGACTCCACCTTAAAAAATATACGTGTTGGATCGTAAATCATATTTATTTATTTTTTTTAATTTTTTTTTTTTTTTTTTTTTGTTTTTTCCCATGTAACGAGTAATCAGAAAAAATTGAAAAGAAAACCACATGGTTAACATTCTTCAAGAAGAGAAACTTATGGTAGAAAAAAAAAAAAAAATTTGTAAAAAAAATGTGAGAGTATGATTTAGTATGTTTACGAAAGACTGAGTTACATATTATTATTATTACGATTATTGCTGTCTTTATTATTATATATGCAAATATGCGGTATAGGTTTGTATATTGTATACCTGGATTAAAGTATGAAAAATCTATGCGGATTATGCAAGAAGTTATTAGGGGAGCAAAAGAAAATTATCATCGATGCGATAAGTTTTTGAAAGCTGGTTTGAAAAAGATTGACGATTAAAATTTTTTAGTCCCGCCCCCTTCGGATTTTTTCAACCTTATCCCCCTTTCTCCGTTTGTAATTATTGTACAGAACGTGAAGTACTACGAGAATGGCCTTAATGTGATTTGAGACTTGAAGTAAAAATGACGGAACTTTTGACCTATTGTACTCTGTATGTAAAGTATTGTACTAATTGGAACGAGAACGGCACCGAGAAAAAAATAATAAAAAATCACTAATTGAAGTCCAAATATTTTTTTAAAGATTATAAGATTTTGATAATCTTTTCATTTTAATTGATTATTATCCATCGCTTAACACTAAATGTGCACTGTAAAATATGCCAAGTACAATTTGGTATTGAGGCGAAAAGATTTCAATAAATATAAATATACGAATATCAAAGCTCCTAGCTTACACGAATCTTTTTTCTCACTCCGTATATTATCGGTTTATTCAGATATCTTCGGTTTTCCATGATTTCACGATTTATCGGTGCATGTAACAGAGATTATTACAAGATTTCACATCAAGGTACATAAACTTGAGACTACAATTTGAAATATCGCTCGTACGTACGTATAACGATGATTGTGTTCCTGTGTATGTGTACATATATGTATAATATGTATGTATAATTGGCCACAAAAGTGAAGAAAAAAAAATTTCGACAATATGCAGATATATATATACGTATACTTAATCACTCGTGCCACTTGTTTTACGTTTTTAGGTCATTTATAGAAAAGAAAATGTGTATTGAAAAATTATCTTAATAATAACTACTGTGCTTTTTTCCATTCTCCTTCGTCTGGATCAAAACATTCGATCCTAACTATCTATTGGAAATTCAGTATATCGAAATGAATCGCTGAAACTGGTAGATAAAAGTGAACCATACACTCCAAGACGGTTCAAATAGTTATTCTTTTTGACACACATTTCTTAATTTACATCCACTCGGTGTGATAAAATAACAGAATGATACGTCGCACGAAATTCCCTTAGGCCTCGATAATCTGTATGCAATTAATTATTCGCCGAAAACTATTAGCTTTTAATCCGTATGTAAAGTATTGTGCTAAGTAGAACGGGGACGGCACGGAAGAAAAATAATAAACAATCAATAATTGGAGTTCAAATATTTTTGTAGAGATTATAAGATTTTAATGATCTTTTCATTTTTATTCATTACCATCCCTCGCTTAACACTAAATGTGCGCTATAAAATATGCCAAGTAAAAGCTGATATTGAGGCGAAAAGATTTCAATGAATATAAATATGCGAATATCAAAGCACGTAGCTTACACGAATCTTTATTTCTTACTCCGTATAAAAAAAAACAATTTTCGACAATATACAAATATACATATACGTATACTTAATCATTCGTGCCACTTTTTTCACGTTTTGATGTGATTTGTAGAAAAGAAACGTGTGTTGAAAAATTATCTTATAAAACCACTGTGCTTTGTTCCATTCTCCTGATTTTCCTAATAAATAATAGAATAATACGTTGCACAATATTCCCTTAGGCCTCGATATCTGTATGCAATTAATGCACCGAAAACTATTAGATCACGGATATTTTCGGGCACATAACGATTTATCGAATTCTGATATTACCAGATAAGTCGCACATTTGAGTTGAGACAAAAAAAAAAAAAAAAAGAGAGAGGAACATTGTCATAGTAGGTACCGTAAGTGAGTCTTTGTCTCCGGATGTATCAGTCAGGACTTTAGTGGTTTCAACGGCGTATCGACATTGTACCCTTCGTTGGGGTGTTTTTCAACATTTTGACGCTTGAGCTCGATTTCGGTAAATCCGGAGGTTGCCAAGCCCAAAGATAGAACAGCGATGGCAAATCCATGAACTACTATTTCTCCGTAGTTTTGCAGTAAGCTACTAATGATCACTGAAAATATCCCGCCGTAAAGCTGATTGCCGAACATTAAAAGCCCCGCATACGCGTCTTCTAATTCAGGATAAACAACTTCGCCAACCAATTCGAAACCTAGACTTCCATAACTGGCCGCAAATAAACTGAAATGATAAAAAAAAAATATATCATACCATAGCAGAGAAAATGATCCCCTTGTGTAACGATCAATTTTTGACGAATTTCGAGTATTTTCTTACCCGAAAATCATGAAACCTGTTAACATCAGCCATCTGATTTCCATCCTCAGTCCAACGGCAAACAGGATTTCTCCGACAAGAAGAAAGATGTAGACGAAGACACCGAGTTCTCTGTAAGAATGATAATCGTTGTATCATTTACATTGCTGTTAATATTTTACAAACTACTACGTTTTATCTGTATCTCTTTTTCTTGTCTTTACTAAAACATACTTGAACTGCTTCGTCTTGTCCAAGATTATACCAAAGGTGAGGGAACAAAAGTATCCCGCGATTACAACCAGGATACCAAGCCTTCCGACGTCTTCTTCCCCGTTCTTAAAAAAACGAAGACGAAGTGACAACATTGGTTAAATAAATATGCGATTTCCGAAAACTTTTGTCAACTGCACCAAATCCCTCCAAAGACGAAATTCAGTAGCAATTGAACTTCAAACTTTAGGATCGGGAGTACTTCATCCCAAGTGGTCTGAATTCGGAAGAGATTCTCTTTACGTTATACCTCAAAGTGATCCAGAAAATACGGGTTTAGCATGTAACACATGGTGCTGAATAACCCGTAACCCATGCCATAGGTGTTCCAAACAGCGAAGAAACTTTTGTTGGTCATGACTCTTTTCACAGTCGACCAGAATCTTGTATCTTCGACTTTGCTGTGAGTTACTTGAAGAGCGGTAGCTCTGCTGGGCGGCACGAGTGGTTCGTCCTGAAAAACTGACGGATCATGCATACATTTTAACGTTCGTCGAAGGGCGAGCATCAGCCTACTCACAAAAAAACAGAGCAATCGTCACCACGGTGGAAAAAGCTGCCGCGGACAAGAAGACGGGCGACAATTCCCTGCCAATGTCTTCGACGTTGTCGTGATTCCTCAGGATCATCCGTGTGACGAAAAAGGACAGACCAATGCCGAGCGGTCCGCCAAAGAATGCGATCGACGTCGCAGTGGCTACTTGATTCGGACCGAACCAAAGAGCTACCAATTTAACCGGTCCGGTTAGGCTGAAGACTTGCGAAAAGGTGATCACCAACTGACCGAGGACAACCGTAACGAACCGATCCGGTGACAGAGACCAGAATATGATCCAGGAGCCGATCGAGATCCCGATCGAACCGATCAGGCAGGCCCATCGCAGACCGACGCGATCTATCATACAGCAAACCGGCATGATCATGACGACGTAGGTCACCTGAAGGATCGACGAGGTCCAGGAGACCGTTGTTGGAGAGACGCTGTAGTACCTGCCCAAAATTTACAACAAAGTTCTATAAATCCTGGAGCAAATCGACGGGAGGATTCGCGTGAAAACTTATATCGGTATCCTTTGTAAATTCCCGTGTAATCGTGACGTTGGATCTCACCGGGAAATCGTTTTGCCGATAGATGAAAACTGCGTCCAATGCGGGTCGTTTGACAATGCGTAGATGAAGAACAGTCCCAACTGGAGCCAACGTCTCTTGTACACTTTAAGCTCAATTTTTGCTCCAGTCGCGTCCTCCTCAGCTTTCCTTGTTTTCTCCACGTCCTTTTCCGACAATGAGCTTTTATCGCGATTCGCAATCGGCGTTATTTTAGCGCCGTTGTACGTTGTCAAAAACTCTCTGGCCCTGGGATCCTCGTCCATTGACACCATCTTCTTTAAACTTAACGATACTCGGCGATGATTTTTGTAAACGAAATTGGCTCCTCCGACGATCTTACGAAAGATGATCTTCGTCTCGGTTCGTTTATCCGAGTAAACTTACTTCTTGCCGACGCTGCCTGACTGAGAGTTAATTTCAAAGTGGCAACAAGGAATCGCAACGTCTCTGACCGAAGGGATTGTTGAAAACAGTTTATCAAGCGTCGAAAAGTAAAGAAGATTAAAATGTTGAGAAACGACAGGCGTGGTTTACTCAGCGCTTTGTTCACATGTCATTTACGATAATATATTTCAGGCATCGTGCAAAGTGAGAACATCAAGGTCGTTCAGATATTCACCAAGTGTGGAACGGCTGCGGTGGAGTTAAGAAAACGCTTCGGATACTGTGTTCCGAATACAGATCAAGATAAGTTCGAATTCATTTTTAAACAGGTAATGTAACGTGGAGTGCGGGAAAGTGATTGCGGATGAAATCAGGAATTCAGTCCCAAGATATGACTTTGACAAATTTTTATTTCCAATTCTTATCATCAGATATGTTTTTCTTTCTTTATTTTCTTCCTTCGTTTGTTACTTGTTATTTCTCACAATCTTTGTTAATTCCGAAAATTCATAGCCGTAATTACAGTTGTCGAATGACGAAACTATATCGTAAGATATAATACCGTAGAAACAAATATTGGCACGTAAAATTATGGTTAGTTTTTAAACTTTGTACAACCACCTCCGTTTCAAAAATATACCAAAACTTTTATCTAAATTCACTAAATCTTATACAAATTAACTCATACGTTGCCGCGAGCTGCTATCTTCAAGCAAAGTAATCACGGTTCTGCCGTTCTTTTATTGAGTTTAAATTCATTAACACGTCAGAGTTTCACAAATGTTATATAGTTCGTTGTTGGCCCAGCTGGTATTGAAATAGCTAATAACTTCCGTGAAAGTTCTCTAAACAGTCGTATGTCTCGTATGAATAACAATAAACTTTCCGAGGAATAAAAAAAACAAACAATACGCTGTAGAATTGGATGCTTTCGACGCGCGCAGAATTCCGCGCTTCTGCTGCTGCTGCTTCGGACGAGAAATAACCAATGATGGAGAGCCATTTCAGGTACGCTGCAAGTCCGAGGCGTAAGATAATTCCACTTACAATTGGCTATTATCGAGGGTAGGAGCGTCATGGTACAATAATACGACAATCGAGCACGTATCCGTCGGGATGTATGTTTTTTTTTTGTTTTTTTTTTTTTTTTTTACGAAAAACAGAAAACTGGCAGAAAATTTAACCAGCACACTCGCTCCGTGTCTCACAGTTTTGTCTGGATAGTCTCGGGTTCGACGACTTGCGATTCCGCGACGCGATTCCGTTTAGGGTCGCAGTGCTCCTTGGCGTTTAGCCGTTTAAGATCGGTCTTAACGAATACGACCAGCGCTAAGCCTACGCCAACAACAATGATAAGGCAACCGTGCGCTACGACATCCCCGTAAGTCCTCAGTAATGCACCGGCAATCACGACCATTATCGCACCGTATAACTGGTTCGCCACTCTGAGCAGTCCAGATGTCACATTCTCCGGTTCTGGATAAGTACTCTCGGCAGCCAGTTCAAACCCGATGCTTCCATAGGTGACGCCGAATACCCTAGAGTCATAATGTAAACGTCAAAAACCCAGCACCGGTAACAATTAGTCGGATGTTCTTATCGCCTGCGGTTAATTGACGTTATTAACGTAGACAAATCGATTACCCCAATACTATAATAGCGAGGTAAACCACCCATCTTATTTCCATCAACAGTCCAACGGCGAATAGGATTTCCCCGACGAGAGTAAAAGCGTAGATGAAAATGTTGAGAGCTCTGTAAACGTTAAAGGCGCGCGTTTGTAAAGTGCGGTAACGTTTCATCTACCGAACCGTCGAATCTCTTGCTCAAATTTATCCACCGTACACACACACACACACACATATATATATTTTATACATGGATACTTACTTGAACTTTTTCGTCTTGTCCAATATCATACCAAAGATTATCGAGGCGAAACTTCCCGTGAACCACATTAGCAGACCGAGCCTACCTGCGTCTTCTTCCCCGTTCTAAGTGACGAAGATGTATTTGTACGGTTAGGTAGAGCGAATATTTTAAAAATTTCTTCTCGTTTTTTTCACGGAATGTCGGGTTCAAATTATTTATACCTACGCATATAACTTGTAACGGCATTAGAAACTAAAATTTCGGGTGACCAACGCACGTTGAACTCGTTCGCGAAACCGTAGCACTTGAGACCAGACATTCCGCGATTATTTATACCCCACAGACCTCGTGTAACACGAATCGTTGGATTCGTAATTGAAGTTACCTTGAAGTGAAATAGCAAAAATGGATTGACCAGGGCAGATATCATGTCCAGAACCCCGCCGCTGATGCCGTACGAATTCCACAGCATGAGAAAACTCTTGTTGCTGAGAATTCTCTTCAACGTTGGCCAGAATTGTCCGGCCTCGGCTTCGCTGTTGGCCTTCTGAAGGGCTCTTGCCTCACTCGGCGGCAAGCGTGGTTCGTCACGAAAAACTGTAAAGTCATAAATTATTAATGAACGAATGGAATACGCACAGAGGTGGCATGGTAATAACATGATGTAAACAGCGAGACTTTGGTAAGCAAATTACGAATGCACGCACAGCCTTTGCAAGGCTACTCACAGAAGAACAACGCGACCGTTACAATCGTCGATAGTATCGCCATTCCCAGGAAGAGCAGAGTCAGGTCGTTCCCGATGTCCTCGATGTTCTCGTGGTCCCTCACTATCATCGGTGTGATCAGGAAGAGCGTGCTGATGCCCATCAACGGGCCGAAGCAGCCGATCGATGTTGCCGTGGCCACTTGGTTAGAGCCAAACCAGAGGGCCGACAATCTTACCGGGCCGGTCGAGACGAAGACCTGAGCAGATGCGACGATCGTTTGACCGACAAAGGCGACGACGAAACGGTCCGGCGATGCGGAGAAAAATTTTATCCATGAACCGATCGAGATACCCAGAGAACCGATCAGACAGGCCCATCGGAGACCGACGCGGTCCATCACATAGGAAGCTGGGAGCATCAAGGCTACGTACATCACGTGGAAGATCGTCGAGGTCCAATCTACGGCCAATGGTGAAACGCCGTAGTACCTGCGTATATTTGAAAATTCACAACGTTTCTATTCACGATTAAGCGTTAATACGTTGAGAAGTGAGAGGATATTTTTGTTTCTTTTTTTCTTTTTTCCTCTCTCTCTCGGAAGCAAGTTAACACCTCTTTCATGAATTTTTGCCGACCGCGACGTTTTGACTAGGATATTATTATACACCTTACAAGTATAAAATGTATTAAACCGTTTACCGGGAACCTCGGTTAGGCGGGTAAGCGAGGAAGTTTAATTACAATGCCCAGAGCGTCGAGAGAGAAGGGAAAAGAAATAAATCATCCTCCATCGGTTGGAACGTCTTTGAATATGCATAATCGTGCAGGTGTATGATTGCGGGTTTCTTACTTGGAAATTATATTTCCAACGATGGTGAACTGTATCCAATGCATGTTGTTAGATGCACCGTAGATGAAAAAAAGGCCGAGCTGGAGCCAACGGCGTTTGTAAACTTTAATCTCGGCCTCGGACTCGGTTTTCTCACCGTCTTCACCGAGCGTTTTTTCACTCTCGAGAATAGCCGACATTCGAAAATCATTCTCCTGCACTGTTATCACTTCCGGAGCACTGGCGAAACCCTCGTTTATCGCCGCTACCATTTTCGTTATTCACTTCTACGTGTAAAACGTGCCGCTACTCATCTGACCAATACCCGATTTGGCACAGTTATTTTCAAACAGAGAAGAGCTTTCTCACCGGGTCGACGCGAAGCAAGGTTTCGTTAACGACTAGAGACCGTCCTTCCTGCGGACTTGACTTCGTGTTGACTCTTTCGTTTAACTACCTGCACGAACCTATCGAACAGTCGTTAAAATGATCGAGATAGTCAAAATGTCGTTTGTTCTGGACTTACTAGTTCTCAATTCTACCAAAACACTAACAAACGGACCAGCAACCACTGAACAACCTGCCGGTACACATGACTATAATACAACCTTCTCGTACGCCAATCGTGGAGGGGAAAAAATTACGGTGTTCGAATGGATATATATGCATATATATATGTATATATATATATGTATATATATACATACATGTGATATTTGTACGCATAGATAATTGACAGTGAGGGCAATCTACGCATAACCATGGGATTAGGTGCGAAATATCAGATTTGTTATTTACGACAGCGTATGAATATTACTTCATTCCATTTTCTATCGTTAACTCGGAGCGTTCATTTATTTTAGATCGATTTTAGCTTCCTCCGGTTAATTACCAATAAATGTTCAATCATTATACTGTTTTTCACGATCCGCGTATGAGGATTCGATGTGATTTTTATTTATTCATTAATTTGTTTCTTTGTTTTTTTTTTTTTTTCTTTTTTTTCTCTTCTTATTTTTTTGTATAATAATGTCAAGCTCAGCGTCAGCTATCGACGAAGGCTAAATAGTTAGCAGCCATTGAGTCGAAGTGCGTGATGTAATAAGGTAATTGAGTAGGGGAAAGTGGTCTAAAACCGGATGGGTATAAGAAAAACAGAATATTATCTAATAGACTTAGGGGGATTTTTAAATACATGGGTACGCGGTTATGTATCGTCGTTTTCAATATTCAAAATTCTAGAGAGCAAACTATTTGAATATGGTGATAACAACGATCACAAATACGACGCGTACGATCGTGTCATACGAATTTTCGTGAATGATTCATGGTCAAGATTTGTTTTTACAAATTCATTCTCCGGCGCGTATTCTCAATTTCAGTTACAAGTGACAAAAGTCGAAATGAGCCGAAAGATGAGAAAAAAAAGTAAATACCGGGATTTCGGTAATCACTTTTTTTCAATTTAGAACGTTAGTTTGATCGCTTCATATCGACTACATGGTTGTCACTTGATACGCAGTCACATCGTGCAGCGTGTAATATCGATTCAACAAATTCCGGGCATCTCTAACGGCAACTAAGAGACGATCAACGATTCGATTCATTGCCTCGCCATGCTTCCGCTCGTTTTGAGAAACGTAGCAATGTTCGTTTCGTTTTAACCTGGTATTTCGGTTAAGATATCAAGCGATCCGTCAAGTTGGCGCGCTCGGGTTACAACGTTTTTTCCAACCTCATCGTCCTCTGGTTTACATCACCGTCATCGATTCTAAGATGGTGAATAAAAATCAGCAAGTTCAATCGAAAATCCGTACGTTCTACTACCTGGAGCCCGGGCAAAAGCTGAGTAGCACGAAGGTGAGATCTGATTTTAATTTTGCGAAAGATAGGCGAAGGTGGTCACTCGAATGTTTGAAAAAACCGCCAAAATACTTGGACTTCTATTTTTCTCGCTTTGCAACGCAAATTCTTACCGTTAAAGATCTCCGAGAGAAAGCTGATGCTTATCGCACCCCGGAGCGAGTACAAGAGGCTCGTCGACTACACGAATCAATCGGAAAGAATGACGGCCGTTGCTGAAAAGGAGAGAGCTAAGCTGGCCGCAATTAGGAAGGCAACCTACGAAATGTCGAAGCATTGGGACAACACAAACGAGGTATATACCTATCTCAAATTACCGTCCAAATCAGCCCGGGGTTCTGTTAATTCTTCGTAATGACGTGGAAAACTCTGGTATTCCCCAGACGAGAACCAATGAAATTATCAATGATATAATTAATAATTGATAGGATAATTAGTAATCCACTAAAATTGGAAATCCGTGCGTATCGACAGAACGTGAAGAGGCGCAGGAGGGCCGAGCTCCTGGCCAAAAGAAAACAGGAAGACGAAATTCGCGCGCGATTCGCGAAGGAAATTGCCGAGCAAAACGCGGCGGAGAGGGAAAAAGTTGTGGAAGAAGCGAGGCGGTTGTTGCTGTATAAAAAGCCTCTGTGCAGGCTGCTTAACGGGGCTCTTCTCACTTCCGAGGTGAAATGTTTTTCCTTCAACCCTTAATTTGATGGGCCGGAAAATTTCAAACGACTCAAGACGCGTCTCGTACTTGTCGCAATTTCGCGCAGTGTTTCAGGGAACGAGACGCCCAACTCGCGTTTGAGAAAACTCTTCGAGGTGTCGACGAAGAGCAGGAAAAAGAGTACGCGAAAATCCTGAAACAGGAAGCCGAGGACTTCGAGGAAGCGGAGCGTCGGAAGGCCGCCGAAAGGGAGAAGAAAAACAGAGCTTACGGAGAAGAGCTTAAGAAGCAGTAATCATTCACTATTTTCGAATCAATTACTGCGCGAGGAATTTTGTTTTTTAATTTGAAAACTCGATTTCAGAATCGACGATGACAGGAATAATTTGAAACGGGCTGATAGAGAGGAATACTTAATGGGAAGACAAGATCTGATCAATATGGCACGAGAGATAAGAGAAATAAAAGAATGCGAGGATGAACAGGTGGGAGTTAATTATAATTATACACTTCACACCTCCGGCCTGTAAACACTTCGTCATCGAAGCGTCATAATTCGATTTTCAGAAGCTGAATCGCAAGAACGAGCTGAAGAAGTTAGTGACGGACGCCATTAGAGAGAAGGAAAAATTCGAAATTGAGTCGAAGCGTGAGAAAGAATTTTGCGACCGAGCCATCGAGATATTCGAGAGATCAAAAAGGCGGATTGCCCAGATTAGGAAAATCAAGGCGCAGGAGGAGTTGCAGGCCAAAATGCGCCACGCTGAATATTTGGGTGAGCTTTGTTCGGAACGAAAAAAGTTCGCCGCTGCAACGTCGAAAAAACGGTTGGACAACGAAGATGAGCTGACGCGTCAAGCCCGGGAAGAGATCGAAGCGAAAGAATTGGCAATGATTGAGGCTAAGAAGCAACGAGCACTGGAGTTGAAAATGGAGTGCATAAAACTCGGCGAGGAAGCCGCGAATGAAAAGCGAAGACGAGATTACGAGACGAAGGAGCTCAACAATTGGGAGACACTGCAGAGACTGAAGAGGGACGAATTTAACAAAGAGTTTGAAATTAATGAACGCAAACGAGAGTGGGAACAGAAAATGACCAGTGCTAGAGACCTGCGACAGCAGATGGTGATGATGTTTTAAGAATTGACTAATTCTTCCTTTTCTTGATTGATTCTTATTTTTAACAATAATCAGTTCATTTCATTTCATTTCACTCGTTGGTTAAAGTCCGAGAACGAGGAGAAACGAAACCGTGAGAAGCGATACGAGAATGACGAAAATTCGGCAGTGGCAATTATCGAAAAAACTAATAAAAAAGTATTGGAATACGGTCAGCAAATCCTGAACGAATCCAAAGGCGTTAGACCGCTGTATCCTATACTAAAAACAATCGAGGTTTGATAACGTTTCAAGTTTTACAAATATTTAACAATCCGTTACTTGTCTGCGGAAATTAAAGACTCGTAATTTTATTATCGTTACAGAAATTCAAGATAGAAAACGGACTGGTACCAAGGAAAACTTGCGACGAAAATAACGTTTTGGCACCGGCCAGAAAACCAAGGAAACGTACGCCCGTTTGCTCTGCTCCAGTGCCGGAACATGAAGTTGTTTACATATGAATTTTCGGCTCTGTATAAGATCCTGACGTCTCTTGTATAAATATATGTTTTTCATATCTGACATTCTGCATGTATTTCAACGTCTTGTCGGTATTCGATTTTTTTCTGTCGTGAAAAAAAGACTCTAAGGCCATAAAGGCGGTTCCACCGGCACGACACAGTAGTAAATTTATTCACGTCAAGTTGGTGCGAAAACAACAAGTGTCAAAAGTATGTAAGAAAAAAACGCTGTATTGATGCAACGCACAGTATTACGTGTACAACTCGAGTGACTCGAACTTGTTTCAGTCAACACTTCACCGAGGAAGTATCTAGTCGATCGTTTTCGCCATCGAGTTATTATCCAATCCCAGGAAAGACTGAAAATTTACAATTGCGACGAAAGTACAAGCTTGTAGTCATATAATCAATCAACGAGTTTATATTTGCGTCAAGTGTTGTTCTAACATTACCTTCAAAGAATTGATAAAGGTAGTTTTTTCAGGAGTGCTTTCCGACAAAGTTGCTTCATCTGGCGGTGCAGTTTTTAAAGTATCATAGCGTATTCTGTTCCGAATCATATCGAGCCGTTTTTCCTCAGCAGAGTTCAATACCGCAATTACTTCCGGTCCCTCGGGAGTTCCTTTCGCAGGATTGACATCCGTGTTAATTCTCAGGGTCTTTATGTGGTCCATCAATTTGTCGACGGTATCGACCAAGTCTTTGACCTCCTCTTCTTGCCTCAGAAGAGCGTACTTGTATCTAGATATCTAGAGGAAGACGGTGAATGGGGCATAAATCACGGTCAAAAAACCGAACAAATTGCCGGATTCCTGCAATTCGCATTATAAATATTCGCTCACTTCGAGAACCAAACGCTCTCTTTGCTTTTCCGTTTCCCTCAGATGCTGTAATTGCTTGGACATATATTTGTACGTGTCTCTGTCAAGGGTACTGACTATGTTGGGATTTTTTTCACTCTTGTCCAGCAAAGCTATGTGCGCTGCTCTTACTTCCTCAAGCTCCGCAACCTTCAGACGAAGCTGGTCTCTTTCTTCGGCAACTTTGCTCGTCGTTTCACCGAAAATTCTAAAAACACCCGGACCCTCCTTCGTCACTCGGTCGAGCTTCGTTCTGAGCTGTTCTCTTTCCAGACAAGCCTGACGGAGTTCCTCTAGTAGATCATTCGACCTGCTGGCCATACGAAGCGCTTTTACTTCGCCCTGAAGTCGAAGACAATTCTCCACGAGTACCTCGATTTCGCGTTTCAAGTCATCACGCTCCTGTTTTACCTCGTCGAAGTTCTTCAGCCGTTCGGAAATTTCTAGAAAAGAACGTCAGCGTGTTCAATGCCGATAAACCGCAATGTGGCTCGGAAAATAAACCTGCGTTTTCATTGTACAACTTGACGAAATCTGAGCTCAATTTTTCTTTCTCTACTTTGGTCATCGCGACCATGGACAGTTCCCCCCGTTTCACCATGTCCGGTAGCTCCAAATGCGTCCTGGAACCAGTCTTTATATTGTTCTGGTCAATACCTTCGATCTGAAATTTATTTCTCAGTTGTTGCACGCTTACAAGCGAAATTTGTTGGAAAATTTGGCCGCACACCAGCACCTTGCTATCGTTGTTTCCGCTTAGGCCCATATCCGTTCCTTCCAGCAAGCAACACTTCTGTTTGTGGTTTCTATAATTTTCTCTGAGTTTGTCGATTTCACATAGGAGCTGACTTTTCTCACGCTCAATCACCGCCAGGTGAGCATAATACTGTCGCTGATCAGGTGGAATGGAGTAAACACGTTCCACCAAATCGATGCGCTCTTCCTCGATCAAAGCCAACTTCTTTAACTGTATCCTCAGCATGCGTATCTTGCGTTGAATATTCTTCGTGCCTTTTGACAACCTTTGAACGTCTGTGAACTGCAGTTAAGTTTGCTTTTCATTGTATATTTAAAACCGGACCATTGACCGAAGGTAAACCGACCGTCCCAGAAATAGTGAAAGGGTTTCAACGACTGCACACTCATGCATCTTACCTCGTTCTCACGACGAAGACAGCTAATTTGAACGGAGTTACTCGTGCCTTCGAGATCTTCGTCAATCACGCCCAATCCCATAGCTTTCACAAGCCTTACCTAAGCACAAAATTTCAAAACTGCAGGGTTACGTTCGACCGAATTCGTGTCTGTGAAGCAAAATCACGTCACACCTGATGCCTCATGAGTCTTTCTAGACCGAGCAAAGTTTTCGACACGTCTTTCCGGACCAGTGTTTGTTCAGTGGGCAAATTATTGTCGTATTTGAACTTGTCCAGTGCCATGCACATGTTTTCGTTTTGACTCAGTGCCTCCGTCTCTCGACACTGGAATCAAAGAAATTATCCAAATCATCGGTATTAGCCCTTAAAGATTCTGGTTTAAGATCCTTACGGTCTTCTTTAGCTCGAGTAATGTTTCTTTCTTCATAGACATGTTCAGGAAATGGTAAAGCTGCTCTCTTTGGCCGTTTACAAGTTTCTGCAAGGTACGAATATGCTCGTCTTTGCTAGTCAAAATCGTCTGAAATTCCAGCTGGGATCTGGCCGCTTTTTCCGAGAGAATCTCATTGTCCGAGTTCTGTTCCAACAGTGAATTAGATAGTGCCGAGACTTCGAAGTGGTTGCTTTTAAGTTCTCGTGGTTAGATTACGAATTAAATTTGTAATACGTATAATATACTTGGATCAAAGGGTTCGGGCCCTGGTTCTGAGAGAAATAACTGTGAGATTCTTTGACCTGCGATCCTTCTCCAAGCCCGGAATCCGGTAACTTTTTACCTTCCTTCTCTATATTTTCGATCATTCTATTCATACGTCGTGCGGGATTATTATCTCCTTTCGCGAGATCTTCTTCCTCGTCACTCGAGGATGTCGTCCCATCTTCGTCCAAAGAAGTCCAGGACATTGCCTGCTCTTACCAGATAATTTAGAGTTACTAATAAAACGTACAAATTTCTTCACTCAGCTGGAAATCGACCGACACATATTTTGATATTGGTGTATGAAGTTGTCCGTAAATTTTCGTAATAACAAGATCGTAGAATCGACTTCAAACGTCATCCCGATAAAATATCGTTACACGCTCGGTTTTCGAGAGGTTTGAATAACGTAATTGACTTTCTAGAAAACTTGTCCTTCGGCAGTAGAAGTGATTAATTTCAATACAGTGATGATATTATTTCTTCACGAGCTTTGGTAAGAACAATTTTACTCTCTGCCAAAGATGACATAAAAATAAATAAATAAATAAAAAACAAATTTGTTGGAAGACAAGTATAATCGTATGACGATTGAAAATGACTGAACAAAAAAATTCAACTCAACCCTCGACACCGAAGCAAAAGTCTGTACCTCCTGTATTCAACTTTATCAATGGAGGACTATCAGGGTAAGGTTTGTAGATAAAAAGTAAATGCTTGCATCTTTATCAATCCTCTCAACTTTATGCTACATTTCAATTATAGAATGCTAGCCACATGTGTCGTGCATCCGATGGACGTGCTGAAAAATCGTATGCAATTGAACCGTGACGGAACTTCCATCGTGATGTTGATCAAATCTATCATGGCTGAGGAAGGGTTGACTAAATTTTATCGAGGTTTGACTGCCGGCCTGGTTCGACAAGCGACTTACACCACCACAAGACTAGGGATTTACAATCATCTGCTGGATATGTGGAAGTACGTACGTAAATGGAGAACTGGAAATGAGCTGAAATTATGCCTACAATCACGCATGAAAATTTTTCAGAGCGAATAAGGCATCCCCACCCAGTTTTATGGTCCTCTGTACAATGGGAATGACTGCTGGAGTTTGCGGAGCCTTCGTAGGAACTCCGGCCGAAATAGCGCTGGTGAGAATGTCGGCTGATGGAAGACTGCCACCAGGTATGAGTTTATTCAAGTTTCGACAATTCGTACAAGTCTGAGTGAAGAACTGTGAGGTTCAAAGCTACTTCAATGGCTTTTTTTTACTGAAGAATAGATCACAGGAGAAACTACAAACACGTCTTCGACGCGTTCTTCAGGATTTACAAGGATGAAGGTATCACTGCGCTGTGGAGAGGCTGCATCCCGACAATGGGCAGGGCAGCTGTTGTAAATGTATCGCAATTGGCGACTTACAGCCAAGCAAAGAAAATGATAGTGAAAACATGTTTGTATCATTCTTGTTAATATGCAGAGACTAAAAATAGGATATCCAGTCTGGAGTATTCAAGGAAGAACGTTGCCATGTAATTCAATTGCACAGGGAACGTTAAGGAGGGAATTCCTCTACATTTTTGGGCTTCCATGGTATCTGGACTTCTTACATCGTTCAACTCCATGCCTTTCGATATTGCGAAAACCAGGTAGTTGACGACGTGATTGCGTATTAATGGGTCTTAATTAAAATATGCCTCTTGTTTTATCTCCTTTTTTAGAATACAAAATCTCAAGGTATCGGTGAAACCCCCGTCAATGATGAGTGTAATAACCAAGACCGCACAGCAGGAAGGAATAACTGCTCTGTGGAAAGGATTCGTGCCAACCTACTGCAGGATTGGACCTCACACTGTCCTTACGTTCATGATAAACGAACAGCTGACCAAACTATCGAGGCAATATTTTGTCTGATATGTTTTTTCCGCGTACAACCGAACAGTCGTTCAATGCGGAACACGAATCTTGACCCTTTTTATATTATACGTGTATAGTATACACACATTTATACTCAGCTTATACTTGTTTTTGCGTTTTTCTTATACATGCGTACAAGGAACGAGAAAAATAATTTCATCTCCTTAAATTAATACTTCGTTCCATACTTCCGCGATGGTATCAGTGGTGGAAATCAGTGTAAACAAGATTCAGGCTTGGTAAAACGGTATATGTAATATATTCACATAATGTTAAGACGAGAAAGACAGATTCAACTCTGGAAGTGCGTTAAGTAGAACCTAGTCAATTGGTCCATAGCGACCATGGTGATAACGGTATTCGGAGCCAGTCTTGCATAATAAGGAAGAAATCCACGCCAGAGAGATCGGAAACCTTCGGACCTGGATATCGTGAGAAGCATTTTTCCAGTGCCCGGGGGTTTGTCGGACTCTTTCCAATTTTGAATTCTATGGAATGTGGGTAAAGGATATTTCAGTGATTTTTATTATTCCTAACAATCGGTAAACACCAACCTCGTCTTCGCGATGTCCATCGGTAACGAAGCTGTCGCTGCTACTACCCCGGACATCAGTCCAGCGACGAATTGCATGGGAAGACCATCCTCGAAGTGTCCTTTTCAAACCACAAATGCTGTAGTAGTTAACCACGCACTGAGGAGTACTTGAGAGATCCGAATACCACTGGAATTCCGGCTTACCAGTGTCCTTGAGCATCGTCTTGGACCTTGAGTACGTTCCCAATTGAGCTCCATTAGCAATCGCAGCTCTGCAAACCGTTGCCATTGCTCCGGCCCATAGAGTGTGAATTCCTTCCTCTTTGAAGACTCTGAACAGTCCATCAATCGCGTGTTTGTAGCTCCGACGTTTCTCTGGGCAAATACGAATGTCATCTCGATATTTGTGAGAACGCTTATCGGTGTAATGAATTATTTGGATCGTGCAAGGTGGAATTCGATATCGTAACAACCAAGTGGCAGTCCAACGTCTGCGATCATCCGAACCATCACAACGTCCGTGGGTGTTCCAACTAGAGCTCCAATCATTCCAGCCAACATCCCCAGGGATATAAGAGTCGGGTAGTTCAGACGCCCAAAGCGTTTTCTGGGAGGAAAATAAGAGTATACAACTGTTGGTCGATTAAATAGGCGATCGTTACAAACTTCACTTACTCGCATATTTCTGACATGGTGTTGAAAATGCCAAGCCTTGTGGTGGTGTAGGTGATCTGTCTCAACAGCGAGGCTGACAATCCTGTGTAAAGTCCAAGAAGGCCTTGCGCTCTGGTGGTTTGCTTCATCGTGCTCAATAATTCAGATTTATAGACTTGCATCCGAACCTTTAGGACGTCCATTGGATGCGTCAGGGCTTGGCCTGTCACGCTAGCTTGGACATCATGCAAATGTCAGATTTCATAATTCCACGATAGTGTGAATAAGGTTGCCGCAAGGTTATCCAGTCTAGCTTCAGAGCCAAAGTAATGAATTGGTTCTTTGATTTTTCAACGGAACAATGAAACGCAGCTTGAGGTGATGAATTTAAGGAATCGTGGTTGCGACGAAAAGCGCATATAAATCTCTAAATAAACCGTTTTTCGTAACTAGACAAATAAGAAGTAAACAATTAGACTTCGAGCCTTCCCTTCGCTTTGCACTCACCCAGCCAAACCTCCAATACCGAATTTTACGTAGACTGGTACCTGGTGCCTGACCAAAGGTGATTTTTCATCTGTCGACATACCCGTTGACAAAATGACCTTTCTACCGACACAGGAATCATAAATTACCCTACCTAGCGCTGGTTTCTGACGTTACGAAATACCGAATTAAGCTTCATCTGTTTTTTAGATACTTGCAGTAGCCTGGAAGGCATCTAGTATGAATTTGACACATCGGTAAGACCGAACGGAGTTTTGCAAATGGGTTAATTTATTTTTGACCGATTACATATCTCTTTATGCATTGGTCGATAAGTGGCAGTTAATGTTGCTAGGTACGAAGCCGCTGCGCATATGTTAGTCTCGGCAACACCTTTGTACCTGATGGTCAATGCCTGACTTAGATTCTTCAAGTTCGCTGTGACCATTTCCAGACACTGTTTCATCGTGACGTTACAATTGCTCATCATTACGTGAGCGCGACTTTCTCCGTCGTGGAAAAGAACGTGCGATCCAACTCTCGTTTTCGCGTCGTAGGTGATCTGGAAGAGGGACTTGTCTCTGAAGCTAACAACCTTGTGGTGAAGGAAGAAGAGAACGGCAATGTAAAAGATCGAATGGCGCGTACCTTGCATTTTTTGCAAAAATAATATAACTTCGGCCACCGATGGCGATAAAGTTCAGTATGATGAAGCCGTCCCATAGCGATACCGAATCTTTCCTTCGTTTCGTCCCAGAGAACAATTCGCGACTGTGGATGTCGAAATTTCTTCCGAGCCTGAGAGGACACGTTAACGTCGCTTTGGAAGATATTTTTCTCGGGATCATACTTCCCGTTAATCGTGAATGAGAACCAGTCCAGAAAGTTGTGAACCTTCCCGTAATAGGCATCGAGATCAAGGATCAAAGCTACAGGAACGTCATCGAACTTTCGAACGTAGCAAAATAGGTCGAAACTCGCGTATCCGAAGTACCCCATTTCTTGCAACGCTTCGGCGAGAGTCGTGACAACCGTTCGAAGTTTTTCGTGGGGAAAAGAAGTCTGCGGTATCATGAAACCGAAAGCCGTGAACTGGGTTTCTGCAGAAAAAAGACCGATACCAGTTTAAAATCCCTGGAAGCTGGTTAAGAAACAAGCGTGAATTATAACCCAGGTGCATTTGATCCGCGGTTCCAACCCAAACAGGTTTTCGGCGAGACTGAAGTCCCGGGATAAAAATGGCAGCGCTGAGTATGGAGTAAGTCTTTTTGTCAGGAACAGCTTGAAGAAGACATCCATGTTTGGTCAGACTGCCGTAAAAGTCTTTCCAGCATTTGTAGTTCGGGGCCAATCTGGTCAATGTGAAAACGACCTTGGGCAGATGTTCGAGAAGTAGATCGAGGTAGGGTTTCCTCAGCTCCTCGGTAGTGGTCCAGGCTTCGCCGCACTTCATTCGCTCGTTTCTAAGCTCGAGCATGAACGGCACGCTTACATTATTGATCAAGAAAACTCCCGTCTGATTTCCGTCGATACCAACGTTCAGCTTTATCAGCCACAAGCAGACTTCGCTGTGCATGCAGATCAGATCCGCCAGCTTCGTGCAGAGGGTCGTGTAGTCCTTTACGTACGGACTGTAAGGGGGCTGATCGATACCCAAACTCGTCAAGAGCTCAGCGTTCGCCGATTTGTTAAACAGCCGCGACTGGAGGCTCATGGACGAACCGAGCCAAGGCACGCGAAGGGTACCAGCGGCCCACACGTCGCACTCGTCCATGACCCAGGGCAAAAGGTAGGCAGGTTTTCCAGCGATCGCCTGCTTCAGAGCAGTCACGGTGGTGTTCGAGTAGTACAAAGTCCTCGCGGTATTGAACGAGCACTGATCGAAGGCCCGCCTCATTGACAACGCGAGGAAAGTCACGCGGTTCTGTATACCTTCGTTTGGCCTAACGGATTCTAGTATGTCAAAATACATTCGAAGAAGACTGTCCGAGGGCTCCACGGGCAGGATGTAAATCACCTCGGCGTGACGGTTTTTCAGAAACGACATCTTCAGCGCCAGGATGTTCTGATATATGCGGAATATCGGCGGTGATATTGAGTTTCTCACGTCAGGCGGATGACCGATGGATGGCAAGTGGATTACCACGTGTGCCTCTTTCACTATTTCGTAATAGTCAGCAGCCAGTTTCGCGTTAAGTTCTTCAGTCTCGTTCAGCGTCACCAACATCTTTTTCAAGTACTTTGCATGCATGTCTCGTCGTTTTTTCACGCACATCCAGGCCATCCAGATTATGCTCGCTGCTACGTACCTGCACTCGGATTTGCGGATGTCCCTCCGAACCTGCGGTTTGAAATCAACACGTTTACTCGATATTCTCGGCGGTGAATATTTTTGGTCTCATTCACCGCGTAGCCTCTCCAGTATCGCTGTATCGTTGTGGCGGCGATCTGTATTCCGGCGAGTAGTTTGAATTGGACTTTCCATCCGTAGAGCCATTCGGCTACCTCCGATTCGTCGTGAAGCATGTGGATCATCTCCTCCTTTGACAGGGTGTACTTTGAACCGTTTTCGGGGATCCGAGAGAGCAGAGCGAAGACTTTTTTGGGACTGAAGTGAGCCGAGGGCACGATATGCTTTTTTAGCCTCGCTTCCATCTGTGGGCAGAGTACCAGAAGCCATTTTGATCTGAGTTGATTGCCGCTTACGTCGAGAAGCTTCCTCCATAATTCGCAATGCGTAAATTGTCCGTCGACGAATTTCAAACTTCCTATCCTCGCCGCTTCCTCTTCAACACTAGCTATTGTCCACGGTGCCGATTCCTCGATAGAATCCTTGAACTCTATCTTACTACCCATCGACTTGATTCCTGCCAGCAGCGAAGAAGCTCGATCGAATCCACTCATCCTTCTGAAAGAGATGAATTATAACTAATTATAAATGATGTAATTAACGAGATGTGTTTCACGTTTCGCGTATTACAATTAACTCTACCTTCGTTTTGGAATCATCTCAGGCAAGGTGAACAATTTCGTTCGAAGTACCGTCATTTCCTGTTTGAATCTCAAATCGCTTAGATCGAAAGCCGTTTTTCGCGGTACGATCGGTCTCTTCAGAATATCCTGAGTGGGTTCTAATTCGGATTCCGGGACGTTGGTCCACTTGCAATTACATGCTTGATAAGTTTTAGGTTCTCCAATCGATTCCCCTTCATCTTCGTCAGGCGGTTTCCAGCATCTACCAATTTTCTTCAGATCTTTGATGTATTCCTTGTAGCCGACCGGTTTCTGACGCAGATCTAACTCCTTACCCAAGTCTAACTGTTCGTGGATTTTGTACTCTGCACACAATTTCTGTATCTCCGTGAGATCGTTTATTATTTGGCGATAAAATCTTTGGATGGTGTTGTACACCGCAGTGTTAGGCTCGCCAAGTTCACAACTATTGCCAAGTGGGAGAAAATTTAATCAGTCGATTCGTGTAGCGATATTGCGACTATACAAAAGCGGTTTCTTCGTGACTTTTTTGCCTACAAGCCAATCGACTCACCTCTTTTCGTAGTCTTCGCACATTTTTTTGCATTGGCCCATCGCGTTCTGTTTTGATGATACGAATTCTGTATCTAGCACCTCCAGAACTTGCAGCAACATTTCTACCGCGTTCGTTTCCAGCTCGGTTACATCGATACGATCGTGATCTCGGAACATTGTCTACAAATTTCAAGTGCACGGTCTCAAAACTCGGAAAATAATAAGCAAAGGGAAAAAAATTATTTTATTTCGAAATTATATATTTGCCAACACGGTGTTAAGGGTAAAGTAGGTTAATGATTTTCGCCAAGTGAACAAATGCACTCTGCAGTTGTGATGTTTCCGACAGCCATGAACTTTAGCCTTTTATAAACGCAATATGAAACAATGAAACAGTTCCGGTAAACAGCAGACATATCACTTACGGTAGATTAAATACGTTACTGGAAATACATGCAAATTACGTTTGTGAAACGTCAAGTCTATGCATGTAGACCAGGGATAAATAAACGAGTGAAATGAATACGTCTTTTTTTGCGCAATAACCTGTAATGGATTTTATCTTTAAAAAAATACATTTCTCATACTTAATTTTCCTTTATCCTAAAATGTATGAAAATATGCGTATCTGGTGGAGCAAGTTGAAATAATGATATGTCATATCTTTTCTTCTTTGTTAAAAGTTGCAATTGCGAATGTAACAATAGGCGACTGAATAGATCATGTTTCTTAGCATAGGTGACGTCACAAAC
Organism: Neodiprion virginianus; assembly: GCF_021901495.1. Classification (NCBI taxonomy): domain Eukaryota; kingdom Metazoa; phylum Arthropoda; class Insecta; order Hymenoptera; family Diprionidae; genus Neodiprion; species Neodiprion virginianus. The sequence continues at coordinate 36,679,832 of NC_060877.1, read as the reverse complement.
TCGTTTTTTTTCTACCCAACGCATCAGCTATTATTTTTTCACGAACTATTCAAGTACATAATCAAAAAAGTAGGTTATGGAGCAATTGAAGGACAATCAACTAAAATTAGTTTCAGAAGGTCCGAACCTTCGTTGATACTTAACGATTTTTTTTTCCTCAGTACAATACCTTCTAGAATAACCTGCATAGCCTAGTGAAAAAATTTTTTTTCCTGATACAAGTTAATTCGCAACGGTTCTGGCTCTCTGAGTACGAATAGATAGATAGATAGATAGATTTTTATTGCGTCTACATTATGTTGTACAATAATTTACAAAGGTTAAATGGTAGTGGTAAACAATAAAAGAAATAATACATAGATAAAGAAGGAACCTATTTGTATCTTTAATTATTATTTTCCTTCCTACAAATTATACATTCAATTCAATGAAAATTTAAGCATATATTCATGAGAGTCGTTGAAAATAGAACGTTTCAAATTGGCAGTTGTTTTTTTTTTTTTTTAGTTCTCAAAGTATTAACAAGCTGGCGCCACTCGGCGGTCTGAATTCCATATTTCCACATCAGCTTGCGCATGTGTGCGTAACTTCAGTGGGCAAGCCGCGTGCTGCCGGTTACCGAGCAAGTAGTTGTGGGCGGGCTTTGTAGCCAGTCAGCCGGTAGTTTTGAGTGTGTCGAAAGTCAAGGCGACGGTCCGATAGCCCTGCCATATACCTACACATTCACACATCGAATATTTCTCCACAAGAAATTCCGTGCACCTGATTGTGAGAGTCTCGGCCCTGGCCCTTTCGTCTCGTCTCCGTCTTGCCCACCGACGTCACATTGACATACAGAGTGTGCCCATCGAGCATTATTTTGGCATTCCCGCTACTGCGCGACTCGTCGTTTTCGCCTTTTTAAAGCGAGATACTTCACCTCACACATCAATATGGGCGATCAGAAGACTATACCGAATGGAGTAAAGTTCCTAATCGGTGGTGTCTCTGGGTTAGCTTTTATTCATTTTTTGGCTTCTCTGCTTATCTTTTCTTCTTACGTTTTATTATCTCGTGACGTGTAACTATAAGATCAAATCGTCGTCGTACGATTTCGTAACTTTTCATACGTAATATGTATTCTTCAAAATGCTACAGATATGTCTGTTCCACGTTACACAATATTCTAAGAACCGTTTTTTGCTTCAGTTAACGCAATTATGTTGATATGAAATACTGTGCCAAGAACTTTTTAACTTTAAATTGACTGGACAGAACTAAAGAAGATATTATGTTTGAAAAACTACTGTAAACCAGTACTCTTTTTTTTTTCTTTCAAGGACAGAACATAAATCCTATATGTATATTTTCAGTTTTTACGTAATATTTATGAAAATTTGGAATCGTTATTCTTATTATCTGTTATTCAACAACTGTTTTTTCGGTTTTAAAATCCATCTTCTCATTTTTCGAATTCTTTAATTGAATTTTCATATAATAAATGAATGTTCATGCAGAAAATTGAGTAATATTTTGATATTTCAGAATGGGTGCCACGTGTTTTGTGCAGCCGTTAGACTTGATTAAAAATCGTATGCAGCTAAGCGGCACAAAAGTTTCCACGATGTCAGTTGTGACTGGAATTATAAAGAACGAAGGTTTTTTCTCATTCTATGCAGGCCTGTCCGCCGGTTTAATGAGACAGGCCACTTATACTACTACCAGGCTTGGTATATACACATGGCTTTTTGAACTAGCCTCGTAAGTGTAGAGATTAAAACTTGATGGATTAACGTTAGATAATAAAAGATACCTGGCTTGATTAATCACGAGAGTAAAAGATACAGAAAACTTGTTGTCTACGCTCAATGACAAATCATATACTCACAACTTGCAATGAAGTTTTTATTGATAATCAGCTGTGCTAGATTCTATTTGTTTTCCTTTATTTCAATGACTTTTTTTTCAGCATTCTACTCTGCAAACTATTTCTAGTACAGTAGTTCACGCCTTAGCTTTCTGTTTTTCAGTATTTTAATCGAAGTATAATTGTATCAAAGTACACTTGGCGGGAATATTAGTATTTTCATTTAAACAAACTTTGACTTTCAACTCAGCAAAAATATCGTCCTATTGCAGAAAAGATGGCCAACCAAATTTTGTAACAAAAGCTGCGTTGGGTATGGCTGCTGGGTGCGTAGGTGCCTTTGTTGGAACACCTGCTGAAGTAGCTTTAATCAGGATGACTGCTGATGGAAGGTTACCATTAGGTAATTCTTTGGTAACGATTCCCAGGCTATGATTCAAAATGCTGTTCCAAGTTCAATATCAATTTGATATCATATCACCTGAAACAGATTTAGAATTGTCCATGTTGCACCTGACTCAAATTGTAATACTGAGATATATGTTGAAAAGAGTAATATTAATATATTTCTGAAGTGTTTTATTCTAGGTTGTATTTATAATTGTTTTACTATCTTAAATTTTCATTAGCCGAAAGACGTAACTACAAAAACGTCTTCCATGCTCTGTTTCGGATAATCAGGGACGAAGGTATTTTGACTCTATGGCGTGGAGCTATTCCAACAATGGGGCGAGCTATGGTTGTAAATGCAGCTCAACTGGCATCATATTCACAAGCCAAACAGGCTTTACTAGACACTGGTAAGAGATCTTGCTGTCGTTGCAAATACATATGTGTATTTACACTTTGTGTTGATATTTCGCGATTCGGTTCAATATTTATATTTATATTGACAAAGGTGTTCAACTTAAGTTTACCCAATCAATTTACTTATCTCAACTAGTATTTGACCTTAAGTATATTGTGTCTGCTGAATGAAACGTTCAGGCAATCTAATTTTAGTTTTGTCTTCTACTCGTTGAATGCCTGAAACGTTATTTTTAGTTAATCTGTTTTTTTCATTATGTAATACTTCTCAAATTTCTTTATGTTTTTCAAAACTTTTTTTTTTTTTTTTTTTACCACTATAAATTGAATAACGTTTATTTATTCTCCCAATCTTTCCAGGCTACTTCCAAGAAAATATTACGCTTCATTTTGCTAGTTCAATGATTTCTGGACTCGTCACCACAGCCGCATCGATGCCTGTCGACATAGCGAAAACCAGGTTAAAAATCTATCTAATCTTTGGCGAACTTGTAACAATAGTTTACTTGCTGTGATATATTTATGAACATTAATTAATGTTATTTACAGAACCTATTTAATATTTTTTTATTTCTAGAATTCAAAACATGAAGATTGTGGATGGCAAGCCGGAATTCAAAGGTGCGCTAGATGTCCTTGGTAAAGTTGTACGAAATGAAGGCCCTTTGGCACTTTGGAAAGGCTTCTTTCCTTACTACGCTCGGCTAGGACCACACACGGTTCTAACGTTTATTTTCCTAGAACAAATGACTGCTGCCTACAAATCTAGATTATCGTAATTTAGTGTTTAATAGCTGAGTATGTGTGCATCGTACATACTCAGAAATTAGAAACTCCGGTTCCTCTTCACCTGTTATTATCGATCACACTGAACGAGTAGAACATTGAAATTCGTATGTTTTTAAATATCATGTCTTTCTTTGCTGATTGTTTCATGTCATTACATCCATATGACATTTGTAATTACCTTTTTCAAAGTGATCATTTGATGTACAACCAAAACGGAAACAAAGAAGTCTCGATTTTCGATTTCCATTCTAATTTCTTGCAATATCATCTCCTATTCTCTGTATATATATATACAGATTGCACTTCCTATGCACAAAAATAGAATTTTATAATATACAGTTACACAATGATTTTATAATCAGTGTCAAATATATTTATCAATTGACAACATAGATGTGAATGGTGGGAGGTAAAGGTTGCACACTCGTCTTATATCCACTATTTTCCAAGCCCGTTGCAATTATATTCCGTGAACACATATTGAATTTATATACAGTACACTGATATAATGTTTGTTATCCTATAGCACACATATATTTCAAGCAAATACATTCTGTAACCATAAGCTACTGCCTAGGTGTTAGAAACGCCTAGATGTATACATATATACCCGTGATAATGTTACCCACTCAGAATTTATATCGCGTAAAACGCGATGATATAATTTTTGTATATGATTATTTTTTTAGTTCATCGTTATATTATGTATTGTTAAATATTTCAATGTTGTAAGAAAAGTCGGGAGACGTGTGGCTTCCATTTGTTGTACATATACAGATATATTATATGCGTGCATACACATGATGTTCATATATGTTGGAGGATGTTAAAGATATAATAAATATTTCATTTAGAAAACCTCGTGAATGCTAATATTTGGCGCGCAACCACGTAAATAAAATTATGAATTGTAAAGAAAGTCTTTAAAATGTATGATGGGTGAATGTAAACTGATAAAGTTAACATATTTCTACCAATTACTCCATCCTACGGACGATTTTTTATCACTTGATAAAATAGAATGACAAATGTGGATAAATCAATTTATCAAACTCCATTAGGTATCTGCTCCCTCATCCTCTTTGATCTGCTCTACGTGGTGTGGAAAACGGAGGAACAAATATTAGATATCCCAAAAGAATTGTGATCCATATTCCTACGTCGTGTTATTCATTTCACGAACAGCTGCCTGAGGGTGAGAACAGAGTGAGACGTGAAACGTCAGTTTGTCAGGTGTCATGCGTCTAGAAATGAAGTATGCGTACGTTATATTTATGTTATTTAATCTATCGCATGATGGAATTCAGCGCTAAGTTACTCGAATTATCACCTACACGTGTAAATACGTCTGAGGATTGTGCCTCCTGACGTATTATAACCAGTTTCTGAAACTTTGTAAATAAAGAGGTTATGTAGATAATTTAGTTTCAACAAGTCAGGTTTGGTCAGGTCCACTAACCATAAAACTACTCCCGCTAGTGCAATTAACGCTTTAAAATTATTAAATATCGTAGCTATAAATAAACCCACACAGAATGAGTGGAAAGTTAATCAAATCCTGTAATTATTCGTAAAACTAGAATGTACCGTCAGGCTTATGGTTATGCTGGATCATGTTAGATCACACTGGGAACGAGAATATGACTTCAAAGCGAAAAAATAGGGATGCCTGGGCTCCCACAGGTTTCGAAGAATGGGTGAGCAAACTAATTCTTTGTCAATTTTTTCAGTTATTTGATAAAAACCCTTTCACATTTCCATTCATCTATTATTTGCAAACATTTTTCAGGGTGGGTACATGGCGGCTAAAAAGGCGAAGCTGGAAGAACAGTTTCAGGAAAGAGCAGCAGTCGAGTTCAAAAATAACTCAACGCTTTTCCAAGGACTTTGCATATTCGTTAATGGCTATACGAAGCCGTCTGCTGATGAACTGCGGCTTCTTATGATGGAGCACAACGGTGTCTATCACCACTACATGCGCCCACGCATAACGACGCATATAATAGCATCAAATTTGCCGTATTCAAAGATCATGATGTATAAAAAAAGCCAAAACCCGTTGCCAATTTGCAAACCTGAGTGGATTACAGACAGCATTAAGGCTGGCAAACTGCTCAACTACCAGGATTATCTCCTGTACTCTAATCACACTAAAACCCAGCCCAAGTTGGCCTTTGCAGCAACTTCTGCCAAATTGGCACCAGAATTGGAAACCGACAAAGACAAAGCAATTCTGGATGATAATAGTACGAAGAGTAAGGAGGTAGGTCCAGAGAGTTCTAAACCAAATACAGTTTCTAAACAAGTCTCTCCTACAAAAGAGGGCGGAAGTCGGTCCGTCAACTCCACTAAAAATCCTGAGTTCTTATCAGAGTTTTACAATAATTCAAGGCTGCATCATATTTCTACAATGGGGGCCGTCTTTAAGGATTACATTAACGAGCTCAGAGATAAGAGTGACAAGTCATTCCCGGGACTTGAGAGTCTCAAGAAATTGAAAAGACCTAATCGAACACCAGAGACTTTGGATCCAATGAATTCAGACTCTGATGAAGATCTGATCGACTCATCCTTAGATGAGAAATTTGCGAAGCAGGAACCAGTCATAATGCACATTGATATGGACTGCTTCTTTGTTTCTGTTGGGCTGAGAAATAGGCCTGAATTAAAGGGTCTCCCTGTGGCCGTGACGCATGCAAAGGGCAACAAAGCTCCCCAGAATGCAAGCTCGCGTGAGATAGAAATGAAAATGTACAAGGAGAGATTTAAAGAGAAATTGAACAAGGGGCAGAAGGTAGAAGAGAAGGATCAGGAGTCGAGCACTGTGGCCGATAAACATTACGAAAATGCTTCTCTATCTGAAATTGCGTCATGTTCTTACGAAGCAAGGAAAGCTGGTCTCAAGAATGGAATGTTCTTGGGACAAGCATTAAAACTCTGTCCAGATCTTAAAACTATTCCTTATGACTTCGAAGGCTACAAAGAAGTCTCTTACGCTTTGTACGACATAGTGGCAACTTACACTTTGGACATCGAGGCGGTGAGTTGCGATGAAATGTATGCCGATTGCACAAAAATCATCTCTGAGTCCGGCCTGCGACCGTTGGAGTTTGCTGAGATTATAAGAAAACAGATTACTGAAAAAACTGGATGTCCCGTTTCTACTGGATTTGGTGGAAATAAATTACAGGCTAGACTAGCAACAAAGAAAGCTAAACCCAATGGACAATTTTACCTAGAGCATAAAGATGTTCGACGATACATGAGCACCATTAATATCAGAGACTTGCCAGGCATGTATTAAAACGATGCAGCGTGACTTTCTATCTTTCAAAACCATAACAACACTATTTTATTTATTTTTTTCACTCAGGTGTCGGCGCCACAATGACCCACAAATTGAATGGAATGGGTGTCTTCACATGTGCCGAGTTACAGAGCGTAGCCATACGGGAGTTACAGAAAGAGCTGGGTAAAAAAACTGGAGAAATGGTTTACAATATGTGCCGTGGTATAGATAATACAAAATTGAATTTGGAGCATGTAAGAAAGTCAGTTTCTGCCGAAGTCAATTACGGAATAAGATTTGAAAGTACGACAGATGCTGATAAATTTTTGAAACAATTATCTGAAGAAGTTTGCAATAGGCTTATAAAAGCCAATGTAAAGGGTAGATGCGTCACTTTGAAGCTAATGATTAGATCGAAGAACGCGCCCGTTGAAACGGCAAAATATATGGGCCATGGAATTTGTGATCATATAACTAGGTCTAAAAATCTCATTTCACCTGTTAATGACTTATCCATCATTGCTAAGTAAGTTTAAAATAATTTTCATTTAATCCGTGGTAATAAACCGCCCGAATCTAATTAAGCTTTATATTTCTTATTGTAGAGAAGTTCTCACTCTATGGAATCAACTTCAACAAATACCAGAGGATGTTCGGGGAGTTGGAATACAAATTTCTCGATTAGAATCCACAAAAAGTAGTGAAAAATCTAATCTAATGGCATTCATTAATAAAACGCAACAGCCTGGTTCCAAAAACAAACCAGAGATTTTGAGTATACAAAACGTCCCAAAAGAATCTAAACTTGGAAGATTGCATGGCTTTCTCCTTACTTCTAAGCAATGCACGCCAATTGCTAAGAGTACGGTCAATTCAACAAGCTTAGCTAGTTCTTTGCAGAGTACTCCATCAATTTCTAGTGAAAAAAAGGCAGTTACAACTTCCAACTCAGTTGAAAGTGGAGGATCTGCGATCAGTAAAGAAAATAAAAGTCTGCGACAAGCAACTTCTAGTATCAGTGAAAATGACAATCAGTTTATTGATCAACAGTTAAGATCTAGTAAGCCTGAAAGTAAACCTAATAATATTGAAGATCATCTGCTGATGCAGGAGATCGACGAGTCTGTGCTGGCAGAACTGCCTGAAGAAATTCGAAGGGAGATAACAGATGCTGCCAAGTCTCGAGTTGTAAAGAAGGTAAAGAATAAGCAAGAGATTTTACCTCCCATCCAGAAACATCCACCCGCGATTCCAAAAAGTCGGGAAAATCCTCCTCTAATTCAGAAAAAACAGGATGCTTATTTTAAGCAGTCGAAACCGAATATAGAAAAACCGAAGAAATCTGAGATGCCTCCAATTCAAGAAGTTGATCTTGCTGTCCTGCTTGAGCTTCCAGATGAAATTAGAAATGAAATATTGAACGAATATCGTGCTAAGGCAAACGAATCTAAACAACTTGCAATTCCAGGGTGCAGTGCAAATGCAATCAATAACGAAGTTCGTGATAAATCACCAATCGATGAGGCTAATCTATCGATTTCACAAGTTGATCCAGACGTTCTAGCAGCATTGCCAAAAGATATACAGAATGACGTTAAAGATTACTGCGCTTCCAAGAAGCTGGAGAAAAATACGACGTCTGCACAAATGAATAACAAGAATGTTTTGATTCCTAAACGGTTTGGAACGGCAACAAGCAAATCAACAGTGAATCAGAAAGCCACACGGTCAATTAAATCTAAAGTTAGTGATAATGGAAAGAGCAGTAAGACTAGTAAAAATAAGAAAAACATCTTAGTAAATAATACTAAAAGTTTGAAAAAGTCTCCCGAGCCAAAACAGCAAGTTTTAGATAATGATCCTGGCCCTGCAGCAGAGCTGCTAAAACTTGATACACCGGACATTGAGAGTAAGATTAAGGAAAATGCGACTGATAATATTATGTCATTGAGCATGGCAGCAAAATCTGGAGATCCTGAAGATCAGAAAGCATTGCTGAAACTTTTAGTCGAGGAATTAATGGATTTGTCATTAAAAGAGGTAGCTATGAATAATATAAGAATAGGTATAATTCAACTAGTATGTATCTATTGGGAATATTTTTCAAACTTGAATAGCATTGTTTCAAGGAATTTCAAAATTTTCATTAGGAACTTCTCAAACTAAATTTTTTAGATTTTTTAGGAGATAGATATTTAGAGGTAAACAAGAAGATACACTTGGCTAGACAAAGAGTAATAATCATCTATTTTTAATATGTTTAATGCATTATGACAGAAAAAAAATAATATTGGTACAATAATTGTGATGTGATAGATAATAATTAATAAGTTAAAATTGTTTTTTCTAATATTGGCCTGACTATATCAGTATTCAATGGGATTACGTTGCAGTATAATAAATATTATTATTTTTTTTTTTCCTTCAATTTCTACATATTTACACTGGATTATCAGATATTTGTAGTATATTCAAGTTTTTTTTCTTTCATCTCGAAGTCTCGTTCAATATCTATGTTGAATATATAATTTCGTAATAATAGCAATACAAGTATCAAGGCATCCATGCATACAATTATCTATTTTATTATTAACACAGTTTTCGAAGAAAATCAAAGCGACTGTCAATACACAGCTGGCTTTTTCTGTAAGTGTGTAAGAGAGAAACTGCTTGAGTGAAAATATTTCTTACTCAGTTTTATTGATATAAATTAACTAGTAAGCTAAAAGGAAAACGTACTTTGACGATCTACACATTTATAATATTAAATCCAAAAAATTTATCACAAAACTTTATATATTACCGTATTACGGTCATAGATCTAGCTAGGAAACGTAAAGCAACCGATAAATAAATTTAAAAACATGAGAAAAATATGTTATCATCATAAAATACTCAATTCACTCATTGCTAGAGTCTTCTTGTCACCATCTTAGCTCGTGAACTTAAAATTTCAATCAATATCTCCACAAATGGAAAAAATAGATATATGAAAACATCATCTAGTTGACTAATCCAATGATCAACATTTATTGATGATTTCTTTTACGTTTTATCAATCAGATTATTTGATGATGTAAAACATCGAATATTAATTCAACTTATTGATGATTACTAATTCAGAAAAATCTTTCAGGTCAAGATCCAGATTCAAAATTGGATATCTGAATCAGATTCCGTAAACGAGGTAGATTTTTTAGCGTTTACCACGTTTCTCAGCAGTCTACCCAAGGAAAAACGTATTGAAGATTTGCACGTTTTATTGAAGACCATGCACAGGTAAATAAAAACAAATGGATAAAAAATTAACAATTGAAAAGAAATTTCAAACATTTTTCCGATACACCCGATCTAGATTACAAATATTTCGATGCGTTTAGTTGCTATAAGAATTTGCTGTCGATAAAACTGTTAAGCCTTGATATTATTTACTAACTTTGTCCAGTTATTTAAAAAAATGTATTAGAACGATTAAACTTCTATTTGTTTACATAGATTCATCAGCAAAAGCAAACTTTGTGTTTGGCACCGAGCATACAGAAAAACTGTCGAACATGTCCAGCATCACATGTTGGCTACTTATGACAGCAGTTTAATGGTACCATCAATCGAGTGCGAACATGTTGCTTGCAGTAACGGTGAAGACACATAACATTATGTCAAATATAGGTGAATTATCATTAGATCAATCAAAGTAGCTTATACATCTTAATAAAGAAAGTCAAATTTGATATAAACATATACATAAGAAACACTTACCTGGCATATTTTTGCAGAATACTGTACGAATTTCAAGGTAACGCGATAACGTTATTCTGTCAGCCATAAGTTATTGTAATGAACGATATTTTTATACATGTATATTAATTTAAAAGACAAAAAAAAGAAAAACGGGAATTGCTTGCTATGTATTGGCAGGAAGTTGTTAACTTCGTATATATGTTTTTGTAATATATATATTTTTTTTTTAAATATAGGATTTTTTTCATTTCTTTCTTTTCTTAGTATTTTTTTTTCTTTTTTCTTTCTTTGTTGCTTTTCTTGTTGTTACGCGCAAGGGTGGTGAAAAAATAGAAAGGGGTAGAAGTTCAAGTCGAATCAACGTTGCTACTCCCACTCGGTTGTAGCTGGTGGTTTAGACGTCAGATCATAAAGAACTCGTGAAATACCAGGCACGTTTAATATTTCTGTTACCATTTTATTCACCACCTAGAAAAAGAAAACATTATATTTATTTGGCTGTTTCATTTTGTATAAAGGAAAACTAGATTTTGGGGAAGAATTCAATTCCAAGATTGAGTTCTTTCTTCTTTAGGTCTGATATGTTGGAACCGATCTGCATCATTTTTCTGTTAAAATTGCTATCTTTTGTTTCTTAAGTTTCCAGATCAGAATATAGTTTTACAAAATCCCAATGTAACGAATGAATATTTAAAATCGACGAACTTACATGCATGGGTAACTCGTTGCCAGGAATTGCTGGATGGCCAGTCATAAAATCGTTGGAACAGAATGGCCTTAAGACTATGGAGCGCTGGCATGAAGGTGCTCGAAGTGCGAGATCCCGATCGAAATGTACCGGGATCAGAACGACTGGCATCTGACTGATGGCTTGTAAACATCCGTTAGAAGCCAAAATTTGATTGGCTAGGTGGTCGGCCTGTCGTAAAGTAGCGACGACGTTGGCAGTCAGGTACGTTGGGGTAATGTCTGTCACCGGGTGATGAACCAACTCACCAAATATGTAGCAAACACGATTCACATTGTGACAAACGCGCGGTATAAGTCTTGCCAAAAATAACATGTCCTCCCAGTTTACTCCTTCTCCAGCAGTCTCTTTTACTGATAATCCAACTACGTAGCTATAACTTCGTCGGTCTCCCTAAATATTTTTAATTTGTGGAAATTAGTAATGAACCCGTTTCAGGATATCCAAATTGTAGTTAGGTTAAGAAAACCAAGTTCGGAAAATGTGTCTTACTTTTCTTCTATATAAAGACTAAAACAAAAAAAAAAAAAAAGATGTTTCTGAGGTATCGAATAAGTTATGGACTACATGGGCAGAAATTGAATTGCTTTCGCATGAATGAATCACGAAATTAAAAGTTTTTCATCATTTTAATAGATCATTTTAAGGAATATAATCAATTGTTTATGTAACATACCTGAACGCCAACGCTACGAACAGGTAGGAGCGTTGCGGCGACATGATGCCGACTTGAAACGCGTCTCAAGTGTTGGCGCTCAGCCTCGCCTGTTGCTCCTTCAACACGATTAAGCAGTGCATGTTTTTTTTGTAGCATTTGCTCGTATTCCGCCATTATTTTCACTATTACCTGGGTAACGTTGTACAAAATTTAATCAGATTATAGCACTCCCATCAAAGTAGAAAGGTAATGAGATATACCTAATTGTTTTGTTACACAAACAAGCCATGATACCTGCGTTTCTGAGAAATCTTTATCCATGAAGGGTTCGTCGGTGCAAAGAATTCGTATTGCTAATCCTGGTCCGGGAAAGGGATGCCGTGTAACAAGCGGTGACGGTAATCCTAAATCACATCCTAACTGCCTAACTTCGTCTTTATGAAAGTCCTTTAGGGGTTCGACTACGCGGCCTTGCGTCCTCAAGGCTCTTACTAATTCACTATCGTTGTGATGGGTTTTTATCGTGTCTGCTTTACCTGTGAATAATTTTTTTAAAAATCATATATTTACCAATGAGATATAAAACTAAACTAAGCGGTAGCTGACAAAAGCTGTAAAATTGAGGAATTTTTAGGCTATTTTTTTCAACTCACCGCTTACTAGACTACTGGCGCTTTCTATAAGGTCGGGCCTGAGAGTGCCTTGGCCTAGAAAAACCTCCTCAGGTTTAAGCCCCATTTCCATCATTGCTTCATTAGCAACCCTTACGAAAACGTCGCCAATTATTTTACGTTTCTCTTCAGGTTGTGCAGTGGCGCACAGCATCTTAGTTAGTCTGGTTCTTGGTCCTCCTAAGCAGACTTTGTTAGTGGAAGCACTGCTGTTGGTTAGATTGACATTATCCATTGGTACCGTCGTTGTACCCTCAAAAAACTGATGTGCGGCATTTATTACTCTTAACTTAAGTCCCAACTCAGCTAAACTTTGCTCTACGAATGGTGTTTCACCCTTTCGCATAAACCCATTGTCTATGTGCACAGCGATGACCTGCTCCTTACGCAAAGCCTTGTGAAGTAGCGCCGCACACACCGTCGAATCAACACCACCGCTCACAAGCAACTGCAAAGAGTAAGATAAATTCATTTGAGTACAAAGTGTCCAAATCAATTTCTTCGATTACGTACGAAATCGCATTATTGTATGTTTACCAAGACTTTGTTGTTGCCGACAGTATCCCTGATGTACTGAATGCACTCCGCTTCGCGACCTCGAAGAGTATAATTCCCTGTGAGGCCGGCAATTCCAAATAAAAAGTTGTGCAGCATAGTTTTTCCATTTGGTGTTAAATCTACCTCGGGATGGAACTGCACGCCATACAAGTTCATCTTGTCGCTCGCAATACTCGCCACAACGTTTCCCGATACAGCAGTCGATCGGAAGCAGTCTGCCACTCGGTCTATGCTATCTCCATGCGTGAGTAATACCATTTGTTCCTTTTCCAGCCCCCTGAAAAAACGAATAGTGAATCATCATATTTTATAATCAGCATAGTAGAAAATGCTACAAAATTTAGAACTCCCAATACTTACTTGAACAAAAGGCACTTGCTATCGACTTCAATGGAATATTGACCATCTTCTCGTCCCTCTTTTCTAATAACGGTTCCACCAAATTCTTTATTCATCATCTGCATACCATAGCATATACCCAATACAGGAATACCTATTCGAAAGATGTCCGCATCGTACCGAGGCGCATCTTCGGCATAAACAGAACTCGGTCCACCAGAGATAATAATAGCTCTGAAAAATCCAATTGGTGTATGAAAAACGCAAATGCTAAAAATGTATAATTGGTGGTCGGTATCGTATCAAATTTGGTACAAAGTATAAAGTGGACAGAATGCAGCGGATACTTACTTGTATCCTTTTTCCTTAAGGGTGAATGCAGGCGTGTCAAGCGGCATTATTTCGCTATGAACACAGAGCTCCCGAACTTTGCGATCGATCACCTTCCCATACTGAGCACCCGCGTCGAGAATAGCAACTCGTTCGTCAAACCCCACCACCCCCATAACGCCGTCGTCGACTCCGTTGTTTCTCTCTGTGCGAATCAACAGCCCATCTGCGCTTTTTTCCATGCCGGTGTTGCCGCTGTTGGTATCGCTATTGCTATCGCCACAGCAGCACTATAACCAAAGCGTAAATACTAGTGTGTAAAAAATGATGTATATACAATTTCGAGCAGTTGGAAATCATTTTGCAAGTTACGAAATATCCTCTAAAATATGATGAAATTGGGATTTTTTCCCATAATTCATCCGTTATTATACCAGAATATAGCACTTGTGCATTGCTCGTTGCATTGTTATCTCTGGTTGAATGAATTTCATCCGTTTGATACGAGAAACTTTACTTTATTCAAATTTTTAAAATGCATTTTTGTAGACAAACTGATGTCACACCCCACTTGAGCATGTGATGCTTCGATACTGACTTTACTACCACTTATCATCGGCATCAAATGCTTGGGTTTTCAGATTAGATTTCAATGATAGTACTTGCTAATCTAGACTACAGTGATCACTCAGAAAATAGACAAATGAGTTGACAAACTATATCTCGCTTTCATTTCACTCGGTGCATTTGTCTTACTATCTTACTCTAAATTGTGAAAGAAACATTCCCCTGCAGGTTTCTAAGTCAATAGAAAAATAATATAAATTTGGACTGCTGTATATAATCAATGATAACGACAGAAGTAATTCTGATGATAATTAATTCGTTCGGTGCAATTACAAGTGTTGAAACTTTGACGCGAGTTTAAAGTAAGGAACGACAAACATGAAGAGTGTATTAATAAATAAATACCGACAGACATTCCTCGACAAATATATTCACAACCCTGGGCATGATTCGTGTTGAAAAATTCTTGCTCATGTGATGTTTTGGAATAAATATGGCGTGAACGAGAACAAAAGAGAAACAACCAAGCCAAGTAGTTTTTAAAGAAATTTAATAGGTGGATAATCTAGAGTGAATTGCAATTTTCTTCAACACCTGTCAAACTCCGACACTCCGACCAAACGTCATACTACCTCTAACTAGTCCAAAAATAGACTTGCGAGAAAGCTTGCGGCACAGTTGCTATTATTAAGCAACTTGAATCTTCAACCGAGATGCAGTGCTGTAAGTACACGAGCAACAAATTATGTTGGTATCATTTGACGTTGTTCCCAAGTATCGGTTACTTAGTAAAAAATCATACGAAAAGTTTATAACATTAATAAATTAAACGAATGACTCTGCTTGGATGTGAAATGTATTTTGAATGGCACATATATAAACGTGAGATTTACTATGTCAGTCAGGAGTGAATGAAACTAATAAAAGTCACAATATTCATTATCAGATAACCAGCTGTGGCTCAATAGGTTATCACAATTGTGTCCCTGGAATAGAGTCGGCCTTATCATAGACAATATTGCTCCACTGATAAATTTCGAATCGAATGACATATCGATTAGGTGAGGTCTCGTCAATTTCGCTACTTTTACCAGTCGGTTTTCTTCTGCTTTGTTTCTGTTATACTCGGAAAATCCGCGGCGAGCGCGGTATCGTCCTAAAAAGTTTCACGCACACATAGCCGATGGTGGAATGTGTGGTGGTAAAAATTCGCGGAAAAATGTGGCCAATTCCGTGTTTACGCATTTTGTAACAATACGGAGTCTCGACGGAATATCGTGACAAAAACGAAAGATCGCCGAGGAAAGTGACTCGAAGGAACGAGCGGCGTGGAGGAAAAAATAGCGTAAATCTATGTGCATGTAATTTCTTGTCTTTCTTCTGTTCTTCTTTTTCGGAGTAAGATGCAGCCGATCATTGACAAGAGGTTCCAGGGTGAAAACGTGTGCCGATCAAGCGTCGTGGCTATTTTTCGTCGGGCATGCTGGTTCAATCGTGGTAATTTCCGTTGGGTGATTAGTAGAATTTTTGTACAAAGAAGGAACGCGCTGGATTGAATTGACGAAAACAAATCACCGGCCGTGAATATTTGACCACGTTTCGAAAACCGTTTATTATTGCCCACGTCTCGAGCTACGGGCGCTCGGCGTTTGCGGTCGAGTGATTTTTCTTCGTTGAACCGATACTCACCGTATGTCTTCAAGTATTCGGTTTTTCACTCACGAGTCACTGTGTAACGATAAATTAAACAGAGAAAAACAGAATATGCACTCTCGGAACAAGGCGGCCATTAATTCAGCACTGTGCGATGATTACTTGCATACCGAGTTGGGCGACTGCGTAACACGAAAAAAAAATCCCGCCATTAGATGAGTTTCCACTGTCTAGCTATTTAGTTAGCCGACACCCTTTCAGCGGCATGCCTTCATTATCGACCGAAACAATTCTTCCTTCAGTTTCTCGAATTTACCGCTAACAGAGAACGTGAAATTGATTATTCTTTTGATATCGAATTCTTTTGTATGGAATAAAATATAGGACCTCTAGATTTCACGTGAAATCGATTAAATTTTTACTTCTGTTTAAATATTTGTACATCCACACTGTTTCCTGCAGAAAAATGTTTGTCTGCTTGTATTGTTGATCGTTTAAGAGTGCATGTATATAAAAAGTCGACGGATACTATCCTGTAAAGTTATGAACATTAGTCGGTAATTTTGTGTTTAACCATTTGCACCTCGGTTCAAGCATGGGATCGTAGTTATAAATTTATCTGTAAGATGCCGCTAGGAACTTGATCAATTTATGCCGTTCACAGTGGCGATTTCGCAAACCACAGATGCCGCAAACTGGCTTTGAATTTTTTGATGCGGAGTTATGATAATGAGAAAAGCGGACAAACCGCATTTTTGACTGTTTTATTTTTACATTTGGTTAATCAAATCTTTCTACAGGCAAACAGCGTGTTTGTTGTATTTACGTTTCTACGGTAAGTTAAGAACGACGCCTATACTTATTGATTTATTTATTTATTTCAGCCACATAGTACAATGTTGAACATATGATATATTGATATAACACCTGTTCATAGGTCCAGTGTGGGAAAGAAATTTTTACAATTATGCGTATTAAATATCGATATCGCGCTTCAAAAAACTATTTATCTTCCCCTTTGCTCAACTGGATCGTTTGTTTGCTACAGAAATCTTAGTAATTGGCTTATGTGCCTCGCAACTCGAACGACAATCTTTCACTATCACTTTATCTCACCAATGACGAAAATTGATTAAATTTTGCCAAATTTTATCACCTGTTTCGATTCGGACTTTGATCCATTACTTTTTTTTCGAGAGAGAGAGATAGAATGAGAGAATGAGAGAGAAGGAAATACTTGCCATGCGGTCTCTGACCACTGTTTTTACGATAATAGTTAATGATTATTACTGTTATCAGATCATTTATAGATAACAACTCGTGTCTTCGGCTTACTTTTGAACTCTGCCGAACTGTATCGGCGTTCAATTTTTCAATTAGGAGGTTCGCGATGCTTACATAAAGACAACCGTGTAGGGTGAATGCTCTTCGAATGTATGACATATAGTGTATAAAACGTGTGTACGGTGGCATGTATCGCGATTGTAGCTACTAGATCGACCTTTGGAGATTTCCAAAACTTACACAAGTAACCGATCTCTACAATATTATACACAATTCTTTCGCAAAGTGTCCGTAGAAAGGTGAACGGTTAAATCCGTTCAACCCGGATTTGGCCCAAATGAGATATGAATTGCGGAATATCGCTTGCAGCCGATCGGTGTATAAATATATACACGGGTATAAAATGTAGATAGGTGTACAGCAGGCTGTCCATAAATCTAATCGCAATGCTGGCAACGTTTAAGATTTTATGTGTATAACTTTACGAACGGGTTGAGAATTAAAAGTGTATTGGTCATCGGAACGATCCATCGATTTGGATTCAGCAGCTGTTATTATATGTAGTTCGTATGTAACCATGACATGAAAACAAAACTTATGTCCGCGAGTGTGGGCAAAAATCTCTGTGTATCGGTATATCGATGTTTCAATTATCTTGAAAACTTTCATTCATTCTCAGTTTATTATGTACCAATACCTGAAAGTTGTCCTCAATTGAAAAACCCCTGAAACAAACGATGCAATTTAATTCTGGAGCCTTTTCTCGTGCTAAATCAATGCCAATAACGTTATTCGACAGGTTCCCTAATCTAATCTCGTTCTACCCAAGTAGTTTCCCGGTTTCTCGAATTCGGTCGGTAAAAGTTCGATACAGAATCCGAGTACAGAGTTTGAAAGTTTAATGTTAGAGTAACTTGAGCTTCGTTACAAAAGTAATTCTGCACGTATCGTGAAATTAATGAGAAACTTTCGTGCATCGATAGAACAAGATATTAATCCTCTGCGAATGTTTGTTGAGTGCGTCTATTTTTCCGCGACATTACTGGCTGAGAGAACTAAAATCGATCGATCGACACCGATTCAGAACCGTTCTCCGTGAGCGCTCAAGGATTTTCCTCGAAGCGTTGGTTTCTCGTAACCGATTCCGGAAAACGAGATCTAATCGGATTTCGGCGTCACTGTGCAGCCGAGGGTATAAAACTTATTGGTAGCGGCGGTGGCGAATTACTGCAGCGAAGAGTTTCCTGGAAAGCTTTTCGAATCTCCTGGAGTGACTAAGCCACCTGATCGCACGGTATTCGAATGTGTCGTATCGTACCGTCCCTAGTTTGCGCGACAGGTAGTTTCCAACTCACGTCACGGTGTAGTTAAAATACGATTAAACTGCAGCGTGTACGAAAAAACAGATTCCGAGAATCTCTAATGCCGCTATCTATAATTGAGTGAAAGAATCAAGTAAATATCCAGCAGCTATTTCTTTCAGAACCGGAAATCGATGCATACCTGTTTACGTCTTACTGTTATGCATGTATACGTGTCCGCGTGCGTGTATATCGATCCTTGAAAATTTATGCTGCTGTGCGGTACTCAATAAGACACGAGGCTTTGAAAAGGCGCTGATCAAAAGATCTGCAATGCCTTTTATCAGGCGAGAGTAAGCTGTTTTCTATACGCTTAAGTGCCGTGCAGGATAAATACATGGTGGAAGAAGAAAAAAATTTGTATAACCTACGTAGATACTCAAGGTCAACTCCGAATAAACGCAAGATTTCCGACAAGAATATACCAAACAAATAATTATATATCTTCAACCTACGTTTAAAAAATAAATATATATATATATATATATATTATCGTATACGTGTCATGCGTGTACAGACATTATTAAAAATCGAAAGGAGCACCTTCTGTTCATTTGGTGAGTTCGAAACGGTGAGAAACTGAAAATAACAACTGAAAATTTACCTATGAAGAATAAATTGACAGATAAACGAGTATATAATTTACTAGATAAACACCTTTAATGGCGGGAAATCATATTGTACATACATATACCATATGTATAACTACGCGATTTATCGCAAAGTTCGATCTTTTGACCTTGACCCTTGACCCTTTGTCCCGTGAACCACGTCACCGCTCGGGTTCCCAGAAAAAAGCAATATTAGTCTACATAGGTATAATATACATACATAGACGGTGAATAAACAGAAGAACGCAATTGAAAATTCGATTAATATTATCATCCTCCTTGTTCTTGCCAGTTTGATTAAGTCTCTCATCCAAGAACAGAATGCGAGTGTATATAAAGACGTATCAGAAAATACGATGTTGTTGTTGGAGAATTCGACGTTGTTGCCCAATAACATCATTGGCGAAATGTATCAGTACGGCATAATATAGCATGCATGCAACGAGAAATCTGCGTCACGATCAGCGTGCTGAGGAAAAGGAATAAAGCGAGGAGTCAGTCGTTCGCTTCGAAATTAATAGAATGATTGCGATTCGTTAATATTGATTTATAATATTTTCTGACCAACTCTCCACCCTATGATATTATTTCCATTGATTTATCGACGATTCCCAGCAAACCAAGTTATACGATTTCCATCGATTTCCGTACTGTATTAGAATCACAGGTCATAATAAGCCACTGGAATCAAGTAATTGTAAATAATCTAAACCGTTAGGAAATCATTCAAATTTAATGAAAATCGCTTATAACAAACAAACGATTTAACGATTGTACCGATTACTTTAGCGCTATCCGTAGATTCGATTACTAATGATTGGCCAATGATAGCCAATGATTTCAGCCATGCCAAATGCCTCCTGTAATTATTTGCAAGAATATTTAATTCATTCGAATTTCTTAGACTTGTAAATTTTTATTCCCAACCATAAAATTCATGATTTCCTATAGCGAACGGCATTTCGATCCGACCAACGTCGTCATTCTTTGATTTCTAACAATAAGTCCAAGGATTTCATTCTACTCAATAATCGAGCTCGCATGTCCTGATCGTGTATCAACGTCTTAATCGGTTTTAACGTTGAACTTTTAGCTTCCTGCTCGTAACTAATACTTAGCATCTGTACATTGAGAGAAATTTTTAGTTCCGGTTACCACAGAGTCCTTAACTATTTTTCATTTTTTACCACAATCGAAAAATATAGTTCGAGGTAGAAAATGAAAATTACTTTTCTATCCGTTACTGTTCTTTCTCATTACGATCGCTGTTGCTATATTTTCTTGCAACCGTTGCGAAAATTTAACACTCGTGCGACGATAAATTGACGTTAAAGCCTTGTTTAACTAAAAAAAGTCGAGTAAACCTCAGAAACTGATTTTGCGTTGCAATTGCCAAAAAAGGATCGACGATAGCGTAAAATGGTTAGGCGTACCTCGTTTTTCGTAATTCCAACAATATTCAAACAGTTTTTTTTAACAATACCTGTTTTACCGAATTTTTAAAGTTACCATAACAAATCACATTTTTCTCAGTGTAGTTATAATAACGCATACTCGCAATCAGGTGTCAAGCAGCAGGCACAGGCATGTTCGACTCGCTGTATACTCGATTCCCTTCGCGCCTCGAGGGCTAGACTTACACCCGTAACTGTTCTTACCGACGATAGAATGAGTCATCCAGGTACAAGCCGGCCAGCGATAAACATTCTTGGTGGAACTCCGTGCACGTCGTGACTCATCGGACGCCACGGGAGCGTGAAGCAACCCTCTTTTCCACCCACCTGTTGATCCGCCGAATCCTCCGCATCCCTCGCACCTTGCCCTCTAGGCTCGTTTTTCTCTCACCCGAGAACCAAGGGTGGGGGAGAGGATGAGGAAACGGAGATTGGCTTTATCAGATCGAGGAAACCTCCTGGGCCCCGAACCTCAGCTTGACTGATTCTCCTCGAAAAGGCGGAGAATCTGTTCGAATTTAATCAAGCTTTGACAGCTCTTTGTTTATGCATTTATTTACCTATATACCTAGATTGCATCAATGACAATGTGTTCCTAATTGACGATGGTAGCGTCTATTTAATTCCTCCCTTTTCACATACACACACATGCGTGTTTATGACCTTCTGTAAATGGTTCAGACTTTCCGAAACTCATTTACGATGATTCATCGAGAATATGTTATTTTAATACTTTTGAGGGTTGTAAAATTTAGCTTGAATTCAATGGACGGGAAAAGTTGGGAACGAAGAATTATATAGTATACATGAAATTGTATGTGCTCGAGGTATTGAATGCGGGTATTTTATGGCAGACGAACGTATAATCCATTGTCGACATCATCGATAGCCAGTGATTAATACTAACAGTTTAGTTACAAGTCACGTGATAGTATGTGCATAAATCAGACCTTATTATCATTTAAATGGAATAACGGTACGCAGTCTGGATACTTCTTTTACAAGTTATGCCACACCTATCGGAGTACGATATAATAGGTATAATACGATAAATTCAGTAATTTACTCCTTCGAGTTGTGCCGCATCTGAATTTTCAAACCTCCTGAATAGGAGACCCGATTTACAGCACTTGTCTCCTTCTTTTAATAAATATTGTCGCCGTCAATGGAACGACCAGCTTAAAGTTCAATCGGTAAAAGAGAAAACAACATAAAAAACAAAACGAGCAAGAAGAAGAATATGCGGGAAAAAAATTAATCTGCATCGCGATTAGCCGCAACAACATGTATTATATAATTCTACGGGTATAATGTTCGTGAGTCACACGCGGACAAGTACATGGTGAAAATTATACAGAAGTTATACACTAGCTGTACTATATTACAAAAGGCACGCTTCGCCGTACATAAATTTTAGCGGGCTTGTCACGTGCGATAGTAAATTTTGCATGTATGTGTCGCGTAGCTACGTATATAATATACACATGTATGTATCAAGTGATATTATATTTGGTAAAGCATCCGCAGAACTTCAAATTGGTAATTTCCGGTCCCTCGAGATCTTCGGGGAAGAGTCTGTCTGCGGTTGTTTCATTCATACGGGTGAACAAGGCGAGTCAGGTAATTGCAAAGTCTTACTAGGAATTCTGAGAAAGTTCATTCACGAGTTTAAGGATTTACAATTCCTGCTTCGCCACTCTGCGTATTCAACGATCACTTTTAGTTCCGGCTCCACGCGATATTTGTTCGATGAATCACTCGCATCCATTATACGTTACGGGGATATTATTATTGTTATTGTCGCCGCATGTGTAATTATTTAGCTTCTTCGCAACCGTCATCTCTTTGTAATCGAATCATTTTTCGATACGTTTCGATTTTTTTTACGGAAATTTCAACCTCGCGGTAAACATATTCATATACCAACAATTTTGCCGCCGGGTATAGTGCTCCAAGCATCTTAAATTTTTAGCATCTTAATTTTCTTGACAGGAAAACCTTCTTTTCATCGTAGTTATAACAGAAATTCAAATGCTACCGGTATCAAATCAACGAGTTTAACGATTTGAATATCCCCGCCTTAAACCAAAACAAGTAGTTGGTTGAAATTGCCTTCGTAAGTGTACACTTTTCTTCTCAGAAACGAGCTCATTCACTGCGAAACCATCGGCAGAGCACCACGTCTAAAATTGCTTTTCCTAATATGTGTCTTTTATTTTCTTTTTCGTGGGTAACATCGATTGATCTGCTCTTTCGGTAATAAAAGATGAGTGAATAATTGTTAACAAAACAATTCGAGACGTTAAAAGAACAAAGGTTCAAAGAAACAAATATAAATTAAAGTGAGAGACTATTTGAAAATGAATGAAGAAGAAGAGAATATTTAAAAATGAATAAAGAAAAGTTAGATAAACAATTTTAATGAAAGAAAGACGATTTATATTTACAATTTTAATCTGTTTCACCTGTTGATCGATAATTTGTTTACATTGTGAGCGAATGGTTGAATGAATATATAATATGTTGTTCGGATTTTGCTATAAATTTATATAACAAAAATAAAAGGAATGTTTGCAATTTTTCTACAACATAAAATCTTTTTCCAATTTATTTTTAAGATTCAAACCTATATTAAAACGCAGCTTTCTGACACTTATTGTTGGATGGATACGAAAAGGCAAATCATAAGTAAAGTATTATGTAAAGTTCAGACTAGGATTTTTGGATTTCCTAAGGCTACTGAAGCTATTAGTTTATTCGTTGCAGGTCTGTTACTGGGTTGTTGGAGCAAGTGATTCACGAGGTTCGGTGACATATAAATACAGCGAGTGAGTCACCGGTAGCTTGCTTCCTCGCGATATACACGAATTTTTCTTTTTCTTTAATGAAACACCAGAGTTGTAAAAAAATTCATTCAACTTTACACTTTCGACGGCTATCATCGTCCAGTAATTTATAGAGGCGAGAAGAAAGGGTGATCAAAATTTTATCACGCACACGATACGTTACCTAAATGTGATCGAGGATTTTAAGAGTGAGATTGACCGCCTCGGTTGCGTTGGCTGTTTCCGATGATACTCGATTTTCAACGGGATTCGTGAATTGAACGAGTATCAAAACCACTGCGATGACGTACTTCAGTTTCTGCATTTGAAAATCGGTCGGAAATGCATACGGGATAAATGCGTGCTACCGATCGTGGAAAAAGAATATATATGTTGAAACTTGAATAAGTTACCCGAATAATCAGATTCGCGTCTAACTTCAGGAAACGATGGCAGTCGAAACGTAGCATCCTGAGCCTGACCTGTCTCCGAAAAATCTGGAACTAGAGGTTCGAAAGTTGGTAAAGTGTTAGAATACCTTGAGAATCGCAAACATCAAAATCGGAACTCAATTGTTACCTCCGTGAAAGATTCGTCTTTCTCAAAATCCAGTGGATCGATTTCGTCTATCGCCGCAACAAATCGATCAGCTTCCACCTGAATTTTGTATCCTTTAACGCAATACTGCGTGATTCTTTCCACTCTGGAAGAGGAAATGAGTGATTTGTAAGGATCAACTAATTGCAACTCACTTTGAATTGAAACTGTGTACGTAGAGCCAATTTTGGTGAATTGTGCGAGTAAAAGGCAGAAGAGTATGGAAAGTATAGCCTTGCGAGAATTTCAGGATTTCAATTCTGGAGTGAAAGAATCTTACGACAAACTGTGTAATCGATAAGGCTGACTCATTGTCATCGTAAAACCATATCCACTATGATTCTCGCTAGTTAATTCCTCATCAACACTTTGTAATTTCCCTGTTTCTTTCGCTCGGTCAAAACCTCAGATTTACAAGCTATTTACAAAGCTTATCTGTTTTCGCTTCCTCTATTCCGACACGGTAATTATGAGTACTTCGGATAAGTTGTACTGAATAAATAAACTAACTATACGACACAGAATTGTTTACAATGGAACACGTAGATTACGATCAGGAACTTGATACCTGTATATGTTCAGCACAACGTCGTAAAACTCCTTGCGCCAATCGATCGAATTTAGACTGGTAGAATTTACCATGAGAAACAAGTTTGCTAGGATAATAAGGGTTTCGGTTTCGATCATTATCATACTGTCGAGGCCCGTGAATTCGGCCACCCTATGAGAAATGGCGAACAGAGATGCGTGGCGACGGTTTAACCTCCTCAATTCAGCGACCCCTGAATTAGGAACGCACATAATTGCCAAACGTAATGATCAAACAGATAAAATAATGGCAGTTCGATCTTTTCGCCCTCACCGAAGCCTCTTCTTCTTGCTGTGTATCCACGGAGTATGTGGCGAAGCTCCTTCAACTCGTGCCGAAAGAGCAACATCGCTTGACCGAGAAATTCCATGGCTGCTGTCGGAACGAAGTTCAGCCAATAAAATGCTATCATTAGACCACGAAAGCCCTGAAACACGAGGCAATTTATGGATTGTATAAACTTATTTCTAATGCCAATTACGCACCTCCCAGTCGCTCCGATACGAGGATGCACTTTGATGGAGGGTGGCAGCCACTACGTGCAGCAATATCCGTCCAACGGTTCCACATATATCACCACCCCAAGTGGACGATTGATCCAAACGAGCCAGCTACCGATAAGTAAGAAATTTATTAAGATCTATCGGCAATATTTCGCCTCAGTGATACATCGAAACGTGGCCAATTCGAGTCATGGAACGTTGGCCGGTTAATGAATGTGATTCTGAGGCCACGATTGAGACCATTTCTGATTATATGCTGTGTCGTTAGTAGGAATGAAACACAATGGGAACTTGAAGTTCAGCTCCGCTTACTTCTCGATATACGGTTTCCATTTTACTTCTTCTAAACAGGCAGCGAAGTTGAATGAACAGCGTTACTAATACAGCCGCGTCAAAGAAAATCAGATTCACTACGCAGTTTACTACATTGGCACACAGGTCGGTGGAATTCTTCCCAGTTATCACTAAATACGATAACGTAAGGCTGTAGCAAAGATTAAGGATGCCCAGTGTCCAGGCTGAGCGTGGACCGATGTACTTTCCAGTGTAGCCTTGATTTACACCAAAAATGCTCGCCTCCAGGAGGACGAGGTCCAAGAAACGCGCTTTGGGCATTACCGTGAAGTTTGGCATTCGTTTTTCTGAAGTAGCGACCGGTTTGTGGAACTATTCGCGAGGAAATGTAAGGAACCTGCAGTGCGTAATGGAATCGCTCGGGGCGGACTCGAATTTCATCGATTACGAGGAAATTGATGCAATCAAGCCAATTTCCAAACTGTACAGTCACCGTAATTTTGACGATTTTATATTGTCGTGGGAAAAAGTACCGCAATTTATCGCCTCATTCCCGGCTGATCGTTTTGACGGAATTGTGTAACCTGGATTTCGTTATTACGTATCCAATTGGTCAAGTTACCGCCTGCAGCATCGATATTCAAGCCGTCTGAATGTAATATTCAACGTTTCAGGTGAACATAGTGGATTCCAAAAAGCCTCAATCGTTATTTACCCGTCCACTACTATCGATCATGCTTCGCAATCCACACTTCGTAGCAACGAGCTGTGACTCATATGCTTATGCCGCATATTAAGCGCGGAAAGGAAAAGCGCGGTTGAAAGAACATTCTAGAATCTCGGCAATGGAAAAGGTAATTATGTTACCAAAAAAGTCTGCAGGATAGATCGTATACTCCAAAATTCCATAAATTTTTACCCGAATAAAACATAATTAGAGATGAATGCCCCGAAGGAAATGCTGTCAGGATTAAAAAATAAGAATCCTGTGATAGTTAAAAAATTTATTTTATGATTAAGTTTTGATTATTTTTTGAATGCGGCTATCGCACGGTTCAGCATCAGGTTCCAATGGTTGAAATTGAAACCATAGAGGGTTCTCCCAGCAACCAGATCGAAAATTTGCGAAACGGTCTAGAATCAGAATCGAAATCATCCCGCTTGCAGATTCCCTAGTTTATATATTACGTGAATGGTAAAAATTTCCGCACGTTTCAAGTCTCGTGACAATTTGTGTCACCGAGCGAGTCATCCGTTGAGTAATAAATAAATTGAGATCGGTGAGGCTGTGCATGTATACATATAAGTATAACATGTAACGTCACTGGAGTAAACAGAACCCGACAAGCGCGTCATCTCTTACTTGGTTGGTACGTTTACGTCACTTGCCAGATGTACGGTCAACCAACCAGTTATCCACTCTCTTCGAGTCCCCTTTACGCGGTAACGATTTAATGACGACGTCACTCCCTTCGCTGTCCTCTTGACTCATTCCTCCGACTATCGCGTGCTGCCCGCGGATATTATTACGTGTGTATGTATCGACGCGTGACCCTGTAGCCAGATCGAAGAAGAGAGAAAGAGAGAAAGAGAAAGAGAGAGGAGAGACCAGAAAGCGAGTGGGATGGATGGTCTTGCTTGGAAGCTGATCAAGTACCACGCTGGGCGCAGGTCAGAATTTTTTATCTCACTATTTTTCATACCAAGTTGCTCTCCCTCCTGTTTTATCGCTGGTCTTGTTCCAACGGCAACATGTATCAGTCCGATAGTTTTACCACTTCTGAAAGTTTGCCTACTGCCATTAAATTCAACCGGAAAATTTTACACGGCGACTTAATTTGATACAGTCTTCGCTTGAGAGTACCTATGGATTGTAAATAGATTGTTAAGTCGATGGTAACTTGTTAAGACGAGTACTGCACTGCTAATTGGCTTCTAAAGATGTAGCCCCATAGTAATGTCGGTTGCTATCTACGTCTAATTTCATATGTAAACGCTTCTTCCAGTAAGAGAAAGTTCATTATGCTGCATGTTCATTGTGCTAAACATGCAGACGTATACGTTATGTAGCTGTCAAATCGAATCCTTTCAATACTAATTGGCGTCCTGACGTTAACGGTGTCTTTCTAATCGAGTGGATCTCATTGTTGTTGATCAACCATGAATTTGCAAGGAGTAGGGTTTCGGATTTAGGACCGTAGTTTCTCGGCTACATTTGTTGGTTCTTTATTGTGGTTTTCATACAGTTTTAATACTTGTGTTGGTCTTCGAGTAGCTAACCCGGAAATCTGCATGCCCTCGTCGCGTCCTCGGCTTGGTGACCTTCGCGTTGAAGGAACATCGATAACAGATTGATCATCCTAATGTAGATACGTGTGTATAGCATCTATTTTGTGTGAATGTGGGTTTGGAACCTCAAAGCTCGATTCATAGAACCGCCACTTGACTAATTCACAGCAGGAACACACTTATTTAGCACCATCCTGTAAATTGAAGATTGATTAACAAACTGTTTTGGATACCTGCCTACCTGGACAAACAATTGTCAGGCTGAGCTGGGCCAGCCTTGTGGTGTTTGAAGTAGGTGTACCCGCCTACGCGATTTTCGCATACTTGGATTAGGTACTACTTATGAATTTATAGATTTAAATCTTCTGCGTTTGTCTCGCGTTCAAAAAATTCGTTAACATCTGGAAGAAACCTGTTTTCAAAGGTTACCAGCCATTAGGTTGTGGAGGTGTGACTGCGTCAACCAGTCTCCGTATTTTCCAGAGTTCTGACATAGAGACCATCTATTTAATTGAATTTCCTTGCATACGGTTGTGACGATGATCGATTACTGTGCAGCTATTGCATCAATAATTCTGACGGAACGACGTCTGTATTCGTTTTCTGGGATCGTTAATTTTAATTTGTTTTTTATGTCGTACTTTGGCGAGAGTAGTAGAGAAAAAACATGACCAACAACTTGTGCGATACCCAGAAATGCACGAAGTATGATATATTAATTTATCAACCTCAAGTCGTAACCGCATCCAAGTACGTATCGCGTAGAATTTTCTCGCTCAGAGTTCAAAGTCTCGTAGACTCGTGTTCGTCGTACTGATTGTGAGAAAGAACGAAGCTCCTCGGTACCGGTTAAGCTTCCACGAGGCGCCGACACTACTAACGCACTGTACGTGCGTGGATGACTGTGTGCGTAATCCGATCGTGACGTTGACTGCAAAATTTAGAAAGTTCGTCGTGGTCGGATAGAAACCAACGAAACGTGACGTAGCTGGGCGCAAGCCATGCCTGCTACTTCAGGATGGATAACGACGTAAACTGGTTTTAGAATGTAACGGCTACTACGAACAACTAAAACACTCGCAAGCAAAGTATCGAGGAGGCAATCACCGAGGACTTTTCACCGCCAAGGCGCGTCAATGAATAGCCAACTTCCGCGTTTGTTGTGATTAGAGGTGTAATCTGCCATTCGCACTTTTGCCACACGGTAAACGTGTTACATGTGTGTAGAAAAAGCGTGTTTCGTTCCATTGAATCGAAACTACACGATACCGATGACTTAAATCTGTAAAAGTTACGTTGCCAAAAGGTTCTTCACTTTCTACTTTTTACCCCTTGCAAGGACGCGTACAACCATCGATGTTGATTCCGAATGAATTACATCACAATCACCGTCTTACACCGACATCAAAAAGTTTCGAGAAATGGAATAAATCGCACGAAGTGCTGTACGTGAAGGATATGTCATTGCAATTGCAACTCTTCCGAGGTTAATTGCAATCGGAATGTTGCCGCAATGTATCGCATTGCTAGACAATTGCAGCAACGTTACAGATTATGAAATTTAAATAATGCAATACTGGAAGGGCTTTCTTGCAGTAGTAGAATAACTTTTGGATCAGCCCCATTAATCGCTGCTGCTCGATTAATGATCCATGGTGCCAAACTGGATTCAGAATTTGTGGATTCAGGGTGACGGAAAAAAGCTCTCCGAATGTACAAGCGGCAAAGGGATCGTTTCTCTTCAAGGCGACTATGCTTTAAGGGGCAGCTATCAAGGTCAGCTGCAATCGATAAATCCCCTCGTAGTGTCTCGACGTGCGATCAGACTCGTATATAGGTATGTTCCACACGCCATGCACCCACACCCTTGCTCCCTCAGATGGCAGCTGGTCTGATCCATCTCTTTCAATATTCAAGATGCATCTGCACGATCAATCGCTGCGCAAGCATACGGATGCTGCATCGGAGTAGGAAAAGTACAAGTTCGTACTTAATTTTTGCACACGTGCCTTTCATTCTCGCTTTTCATTTGTCGCCTTTATTTCTCCTTTTAACACATATTCATATCTCTATAAACACATTTTCAAATATAATCAATGAATTCGTCTTTAGGTCAGCTCCAATGGGAAAACGGAAGTAAGTATCGTAGAACGATTCTCGGTAGGATATTAAAATTTATTTCGTTTTGGCAACTTGGGGTTAAAATATGTTTTGCTTCATCTGCACAATGGAAGGTTTTCGTGAATTCTTATCATGACCAACTGACTTATGCTCTACTTCGTTTTAATTCCGGGAGAGAATATTTTCGATATTCTTTTCATTTTGTCGAATACTTGGGTAATTTTCAGTCAGGAAACACTATGTCAAGTGTAACGGCCTCAAAATCCTATACGTTCCTTAGTTCTCCGAAATCCCCATTCCAATAACTTTCCGTATATCAACCGCATTCGACTTGCCCTAGTAAGAATTTATGTGAACAAGCGCTCCCTGAATCCATCCATTCACCATGCCCTCTTCATTCGCGTTTCATTCATTGTTTCATTCCCCCATTGAAGATGACGTGCGGTGGAGAAACCCTCTCAATTCAAAGAATCGTTCCGCGGGTGTTCTGAAACCGAGACGGAGGGCCCAAGGTTCGGATCGGCGACATTCCGCTCTGCTTAGTCACTTCGGAATCGGTGGTAGGAGCGTTCGATTATACGCGCAAGTCAAAACGCAGACGGGCAAACCGCGCATCGTTTCCACCCGCGTTATTAGCTCTCCGGGATGTATACTTGGAGTCAATGAATCTGAGACGGCTAATTTTTTCACACTAGACAGTTACGTTGGCAACATAGGGAAATTTACAGCGCCACAGTCGGCCGAGCGCGAAACAAACTCAATCTCAAAAACGTAACACAACCCATGACCGTCGAATCCAACCTTAGAATACGAGTCAATCCAATAATTCATTATCCCGCGGTTTTTTAAGGTTAGATTCAACGGTCATGGGTTACGTTACGTTTATTGAGATTGAGTTAGTTTCGCGCTCGGCCGACTGTGGCGCTGTGAATTTCCCTATGTTGCCAACGTAACTGTCCAGTGTGAAAAATTAGCCGTCTCAGATTCATTGTCCCCAAGTGTACGTGTGTGCAAAGAGACTTGTTTGCCGAAGGCATTCTGCGTGCACGTTTCGGGCTTTGCACCTACGCGATGCGACACGCACGTTACGTGTTACCCAGTCGCTCCGTCCTCTTCTATCCGGGTCCACGTAGCTCGTTGCGGCCCGTCGGCCCCCCGGCACCGGGAATTCCTAACGTCATAGCCGTGACGTAGAACCTGTGGTTAATGGAGTGGAAGTCGTGAGATGAAAATGAGACTCATGGCGCGGATATCGGGGGCCATCCCACGCTCCTCTTCTTTTTAGACTTTTTCTTCTTCTTCTTCTTCTTATTTTTCTTCTAACTCCTCTTCGTCTTCTTGATCTTATTCTCATTCTTCTTCTTCGTCCGATTTTAATTCTTCTTTGCATTTTTCTTCCTCATCGTCTTATTCTTCTTCGTCGTCTTGTTCTAATTCTTCTTCTTCTTCTTCTTCTTCCTTCTCTTCTCCCTCTCCCTCTCTTCTCCCTCCTCCTCTTTCTCCCCTTCCAACTTCTCTTCCTCTTCCTCTACGTCCTCTTTCTATTCCACCGACGCTGCTGCCCTTGCGCTGCAGGTTCTAACAACAGCGTCGTCGTTTCCGGGGCGTAGACGCGGAGCTGAGGCGCCGAAAGGATGAAGCAACCCAGCCCGACCCGACCTGCACAATCCTTATTCTGCACACACGCGTCTCACGCTCCTCCGTAAACGGTGACCGCGGCCATATTCCGTTCCGTGAAAGCCGTCAGGGCAGCGTGGGTTTCGCCCGGTGCACAAAAGTCCGCGGCTGCTGCAGGAATCTTTTCTTTTTTAACTTTGTTTTCAATTTTTATTCCTTCGTGGCTCGGTAACGTAAACCGTGATCGCTCCCACGGGAAACTGAATTTACTATCCGTGTGGGTGTGCACGCAGATTTTTTGCCACGAGATATAAAAGTATTCATACGTTTTTCCGTATATGCATCAGCTGATGACATACTGAGATGAGATTATAGCTGTGTGTTTTCTATGCGCATAATTTACAGTAGAAGTGTAGGTATGTTATACATGTCGTTAAAAGTATAGAATAGATATCGAGATAGTTGTTTAATTTTACTTCACTGAAAATACGCAAACAGAATGAAAATGGCTTTTCGAATTTTCAATAATTAACAGTCAATATACACCTTTATACAAGAATTACGTACACATATTTTGTCAAGAAGCGATTGGACATAGGTCTGGGAAATTCCAACGGATATCAATCAGAAACTGTAGCGAGACGTCCGCATATAATTGACATTTCACAATGATTCGTGAAACGAAGGTTTAAACACTGGAATACGAGCTTTCTGTTTTCATATTTCTTACGTGAAATCAATCACAAGATATTACTTTTCTTTTCAACTTACCTTGCTCAATCGCGTCGCAATACTAAAACTGTAATTCAGCCTCGTAGTTCGAGCTCGCGATTTCTTTACGAGTTGCCAAAAAGCTTGACGCGTGAAAAACGGACTCGAACTCTATTCACCCGTGCTTATCGATGAATTAGATCGTGACTCAGGAAGTATAACACAAGAGTTTAATTCGGGTGCCTCGTAATAAGTCCAATTCGTCCGGCGAAGCACATCGGTTCGAAGAATCGGCAAACTTTTTGGCAAGCGTTCGAATCAGTTCCGAGAGGCGCTGGCGCCTAGCGCAGTGTCTTCGTTCCAAATATTTCTAGGTGCCAAAACTTTTTTCTACACATCTGGTGATTATACACTTATACATATTAGCTCGGAAGGTAACCACTCTAGTCGATTATGCATCGCGAAATAAATAAATGTCACCTAGCTAGCTAAAACATTGATCAATGCTCTGCAATTTTTTGCGAATCTCTCTAAGGCAAAGACTTGAAGAATTACAGCGTCGTAATACCTGCAATTTATTTCTCCTATTATCATGCAAATCACTAATTAAACCGTGTCACTGATCGAAGATACGGGTCATGCACAATTGCGTACATATTTCGGGACCAGCACGGTACTCTTTTTTTTTTTTGTCTTCACTTCCGATCGATCTCTTTTTTAGTAAAGATCTCATGCAGCGGATCGGGTTACTCATACGTCCTCCGAAAACTGCAAGGTTAAATTTGAAACATGATACGTTGATGTCAATGTTGAAAAAAGGTTAATATCGTGATATCATCCCAAGGTCGTTTAGTATTATACCCGTCGAAATTGGTTAGGTCAGGTTTCTTACAGAGATCTATGAAACCGGGGACGTCGTCGCGAAGCAAAAACGGAGCGCTCGATCATGCGCGTTTTTAAAATTTATCGCTTCTCGTTTATTGTTCGCCTCAAATAAGAATATATTAATTATTCCACGCGTCGCTTGCGCGTTATTTTCGACAATAAACGATTGATGGGATCGTCGATCTGTGTGTGAGGTAATGAATCGCAAATCATAGATCTATGCGTTGATACAGGCAGGGCCGTAACCAATCAAACATCGATTTTGTATTCCGCGCTGCACAATCGTCGGCGCTACAGCCGTTTAGGGTTTTGCACCCGCGCCTTGATGTCTGCTGGTTACGATTAGCCAAAGAAGTTGAGCCAGCTCTGGTCCGCACATCGCGTGTCTCGAATTCGCCGTTAACACCGTGTGAATTTTAAACGGCGAAGAATTGCGATTCGAGATTGAATTTTTCGCAGGGAATATCCCCCTCGGTTCGGTTGCGATCCCCTCCGCAGTACAGTATTTTCTCGCCCTTTTCGTCCTTCCTTCTCTTCCTCGCCCCAGGCTCCTTTGGAGCAAATTGAATTTCCGGTAAAAGGTTCCTTCCCATTTTGCAGGCCTCCAGTGGATGAAATTTTATTTCATCGTAGGAACAAAACCATTGTATGCGGGTGTTGAAATTTATTACCTCTCATTATCATATAGCGAAATAAACATCACAGGGACAATTAGGATGTGTAGCGTGAATGGATTATAAATAAAAGTATACGCCTATGTGCAATTTTACATGTATACATACATTATAGATACACGTGCATTTGTGTAACGATTGCGTAGAGATGGTTTAACGCATTTTTCAAGGTCTTGGCATGTGGTTTTTTTTTTTTTTTAACGATCATCTGTTACGTGCGTTAAATATACTTACGTAAACGCATCGCCGTTTCTTTTCTTTTCTTTCTTTTTTTTTTCTATCTCTTCTTCTTCGTCTTCAGTACCGTCTTTTCTTCAGCCGAATTCAAAGCAAATCTTGAAAACTCTCGTACATTATATTAGCTGTATAATTTATGCTCTTTGCGTACTTTGCTACTTAGGTACAAAGTACGTACACGTATACGTATATCTACATGTATATAATACGTGCATACTCGGACGTAATGAAGCGAGTTCGTTAGTCCGCGTCTATATAAGATATATGTATAATTTGAAATGTGTAAAACCGCGAAGGTCACGTGCGAATTAGTATAATTACTACAAAGACACTGTGCAAACCGAATATGCATATTTACGTATTTATACATATTATAATAAACGTACGCGTGGGCGAAACCGCGTTGATTCGGAAGTGGGAAATAAGAAGAAATGAAAGGAGTAGAAAAAGAAATTATGTGAATTTTCAACGAAGGTGTTAAAATAAGCAACATGCCGCGTTGTTAACATCTGCAAATTGAATTGCTAATTATATCATATAAATATACGTATACACGAGTGCTTGGAAATTATAGTTTACTGTATAATATTCGTATACATAAATATGTATGTATTTTCAACTAGTATATCTACAGACATTCCTTTAATCAATGCAGAAATTATAATAAAATATTCATGCCTGTCGATTATAAATGAATAACTACTCGATACGTGGTGAAAAAAATTGCAGAAGCGTGAGATAAATTGTGTTTCGGTACGACGGAAAACCTTCGATAGTAATCGATACCTATAATTTTTCGAAATTAAATTTAACCGGTCCTTGAGACGCGGTTCTAAGGTAAAAAAAAAAACAAACGAGAATGAAACAGACACAAACAATCGTTGCGGTAACGGACGAAGCTGGAATTTATCATACATTTCTTGTCTGCGGAAGTTTGCGCTGCGTCATTCTACACTTCTCTTTTCTTTTTTTCTAATTTTCAAAGTTGGGGAAAAAAAAAACAAAACAGTTTCGAGGAAATTGTATAATTATAAGCTTTAAACAGCATTTAACGACTGCAATCAGTCGACGAGCCGAGCCTCGGTCCGTGCATAATTAAACGACCGAATGTGTATTCGAAAGTGGAACAGCCGTTAAACGTAAATGATATACATTACAGGTAGGCATACCTATGTAATATATAATAATACAATATACAATTGAGTTCATTCTTGACAGCTGTCGACGCGAGCTGCTCGAACATAATTAAAGACATAAAATTATTGTAAACCTTATATACGAAGCCGTAGACGTAGACTGTAAATCTGAAGTAAAAATCCTTGACTTTTAACCACGTATTTATACATGCCTACATGTTAAACATATACGTATACAAGCGGTGTACGTATTTCACCGTGACCGCAGACATTTTAATGTTTTCTGTTACCGCCAGCTAACACACTGGGCATACCAGCGACGTAGGCATCTTACATACAACGTTCTTAATTGGAGATTAACTCGTTATACTCAGGGTTTAATTGCGAATCGCTGTACCTGCTTAATTGTTCCTCAACTTGAGTGATTGCGGGGAAGATACGTGTATGAGGAAAAAACACACGCGAAAAAATAAAAAAAAAAAAAAGAAAAAAGAAAAGAAACAGTTTAATGGACAAAAAACTATGAACCTACACTACTTACTATATCATGTACAGGTATTAATGTAGACGGAATCACCTGCCGTATATGCGGACACAATACGTTTCCCTGAAAATCCTGAATGCAATTCTGAATTTATATTGTCATGCGATATTCTTTCGAGTCTTCTTAATTATACAGACATGCAGTGTATTAATCAACTTTTCACGATCTTCAATCTTGAGCGTTTGTATTTCTCATTTTTTCTCATCTATTCCTGGAACTTGTACACATGTACGCGTACACGTAGGTGTCTATGTTGCATATATGTATATATACACACACACGCACATACGTTTGCCTGATTTGAATACCAATCAAGAAAAGATTAATGCATACTGAAATCTTCTCATCCATGAAACTCAAGGCATAATTTTGTTGTAATTAAGCAGCGAGATCTTGAATGAAAATCTTTCTCAGAGTTTGTTTTTCGTTTAAAAATCGGAGACCTGCTTCCTCACGATTTTGATCAAATTATCTGGTATTTCCTGCCGTTGTTGATTTTGCAGACGGAAAAAACCGAATGCACCAAATGCGTATGTGTAAAGAAACTCGCGCAATAGTGAGAATAATATAATTCGTATTCATTATTGTTCTCGTTCACCGCAGCAATTGTCAAGGTTACGAATATGCAACTGCGTGGTATGTATAAAGATCTTGATCGTGGATGCATCAAGTATGAATTCCTACAAACTACACAAGCGTTGGATTGTTTCAACGCCTTTGCGATACAAAAAACGTTCTTGCGCCGTCCAGCGGTAAAGAATATCTTTTGATTGTAATTGTAGGTGCAAAATTTTTTGCTTATTGCAACGCTTAATCTGTTTGTATAGTTTACGGCGTTTTTTCAGCTAATCGCAACCGTAGTATCAATTTATTGCTGCATCAGAATCAAATTATCTTAATTGTTACAGATGAAAAAAAAAAAAAAATAATAATAACGTGCCAGTGATCATAATTACGGAGAATTGTGTAAGAACTGTTAGATTTTCTCTTTGCAGCTACCAAAATCGTACGTTTTTCGGGGGTGAGGTTGAAATTCCAAATTTGAAACGTTCCGAAAGCGCCAAATTCCGAAGTTTTCTTTCGAAGGAACAAAATACCGAAAGGACACAACTCCGACAAGTCAAAGTTCCGAAATTTAAAAATCTGAAACCTTAAGACTCGGAATGATCGAAGATTTTCAGTTCTGTGAATTTCTGGCTTGATGAAATTTCACCACTTTGATCTTTCTTTGTTTTGGATTTTCGTTCGGAATCTTGGTCATTCCGGTTTTTGGTTTTTCTAAATTTTCACACCCACTCGTCGAGTAAACTAAGCTGTTTGAGTGATTTTAACTTTCGGAATTTCACGCCATGATAACTTTATTTTTCGGAATTTTGCTCTATCGACCATAAATTTGCTCCATCGAAATTCGTCGTTTCTTCAAGGTTTGATTTCTCTACTTCAAGTTTCTCGATAAAAAATACAAAATTATGCGTTTTCGGAACTTTTCAAATTCGGAACTTCAACGCCGCCTCATTTTTCAGTCATCACTCACACGTCGACGATACACACTTGAGGAAGTGGCAAGATACGCAAGGGCGACAAAACTGTCCGGTATAAAATGCGGTTTGAAACAACAACTGGACGCGTTTGCTTATCTGTACCGTCGTCGACCCAGTTTAGAATCCGAGGAAAGTCAACCAGCGAAGCCTTGCGATACGATGCGAGCAAGCTATTGAGCCTCGACTATAATCTCACATCCTCGCGGGCTCAAAAGCGCGCGGACAAAGCACAATTGTTCATTGTTATTATACGGTTGAAAATTTATCATTTACTATTCAAAATTTACATCTACAACGCACGGCAGAATTTATTCAACGCCGCATATACTGCGGTTATTGCTGTCGCTACAAGCAGGCGGCACAACCGGTACTTACCTTTGATGTGATGTCGGTTATGCAACGCGTCGACTTAATTTATGCAATCCGCGGCGAATGATAATTGCAACGGAGAACCGCAGCCGCGTATCTCGCAACTCGAGCGCTGTCAATCGTTCTCGGAATACTTCGGAGGCCTGAATTATTAACGAGATTTGAGCACACGAGTCGCAGGCCTTGCCTGTAGAACAAGACAGCCCTAAGGGAATCTATACTTGCCCTATATAATATACGGTCACATTTTTATCAATCTTCCTTATCACGTTTCTGGGTACGCGCCTTTTTTTATACTTCGACGATTCGTACGAATGTACCAAAAGTACAGTCCAGAGAAAGAGCTGTGAGGAAAGTTCACCCAGTTTCGTTTACCTGAAATGATATTTATCGTTACATATCTGTGTATTAAATCATCGTTGAAATGAAAAAATCGTCCAAACTACGCGATTTTTCTCACGATCAATGTGTTATAGAAATGATTCGACGATGAGGTAAATTAAAGATCGTGAATAATTGTGATATTGTGTCTGAAATTAATGGTTTTAAAAAGTTGATTTCTTCTTTGTTAATAAATTATTATTTCAACAAAAATTCAACTCGACTGAGTTCAGTTGCACTTTCAAACCTTCGTTACATCGTATTTCTGCCTTTACAGCTCTTTGACTGAACTGTACGTTTGATCTCAGCCTTGAGCCACTCGAAATCACTTCTGCTGATGGTAGATATCTGTAATCAATTTTATAAAAATTGGATTGAATTCTCTGAAAGATAAGAAGCAGGAAAATACAGCCAAACTGTGATCGTTCTGGTAAGAAAGTTTTCCTTTCATCAATTATACTTAGTCATTGAATTTTTTAACGTTCTAGGCTTTCCAGATATTCTTATCCATCGATTTGAAGTGAGAATGAATTTGAAACCATTTTGTGATTTTCAGGGACAATTATGCGGGACCACATTCTGCGCAGCACAAATGTTTTATGGATAACTTTTGCGATACAGCACACCGCAAGTTGAACACAAGTGAATGTTTCCCTAATATCGGTTTTTCTAGGAATGTTCATGGCGGCTGTAATACAAGCCAGCTGAATAAAGCAAGGCCTGTGGTAAATATACTGTTATTTGAGGTTTGAAAAGAGGATTTTCACTACATGACCACTGCATATTAAGAGAATGGATATACGTGCAGATCGACGAATACAAATTGTGGTTTAGAGAAATTCCAAGTAGAAATACGACGTGCAATTACATGTTGTGCAATATACCCCGCTGAATTTCATTCGGCCTTCCCAGTTTCCGCGGTCAATAAATATTTTACGCGCGCGGTGTATACTGCGCAATAATTATATCGATGTGATTCTGATTTCAAGACCAGAAGTGTCTGGCTGAGGACTTGCAGCAAAAGGAAGGCAAGCCCGGTGATTCCTTGGCCATCACTGGCGTTCAACATTGAAATTGTTTTCCGGGCGAACTTAGGTCTGTTACGACTCTTGCCGCAGTTGATAATCGTTACTGTTGGTGTTTCCTTTCTTTGATTTTTGCTTCCGCGATCCGTGTGTATTTTTTTTAGGCCAGATGTAGTCTTAGGTCTAGTTTCTTAGCTGTGAAAATGTTATACATATATGTGTGGATCTTTTACAATATTGTATCTCTGGTAATTGCCTTTTACGATCTGTTTCCCAACACTGTGATGAAAGAATGAATAAATACCATGAACCAACAACCATTGACCCCTTTGTAACCGAAAAACAGAAAATTTGCTTCATAATTTCTCTGCTGTTGGTCCCATGCACTGTTCGCTGCGTTTTTTGAGCTGCTGGGGGTCCAATTGGTCGGGAAAGAGTCGTACAAATTAATTCTGAGACGAAAGATTTTTTGGTCAGAAAAAAAGGAAGGTTAACCCCTTTGTATTTTTGGCGAAAATTTTCGCGATTTTGAAAAGTGCTGGAATAAATTCTTTGTGGCACTATTCCGACGTAGTTTTGCGAAAGGAATCGATTAAGCGCAGTCCCAATACGCTGCGAGCAACGGATCAACAGTTACAGCCAAAAAACGAGGACCTGTGTTTTTCACATTTTTCAGCTGAAGATCTTTTCGTCGTCATTCCTCTGCTGTTGGTCCCAGGCTCTTTTCGCTGCGTTTTTTGAGTTCCTGGGGGTCCAATTGGTCGGGAAAGAGTCGTACAAATTAATTCTGAGACGAAAGATTTTTTGGTCAAAAAAAAAGGAAGGTTAACCCCTTTGTATTTTTGGCGAAAATTTTCGCGATTTTGAAAAGTGCTGGAATAAATTCTTTGTGGCACTATTCCGACGTAGTTTTGCGAAAGAAATCGATTAAGCGCAGTCCCAATACGCTGCGAGCAACGGATCAACAGTTACAGCCAAAAAACGAGGACCTGTGTTTTTCACATTTTTCAGCTGAAGATCTTTTCGTCGTCATTCCTCTGCTGTTGGTCCCAGGCTCTTTTCGCTGCGTTTTTTGAGTTCCTGGGGGTCCAATTGGTCGGGAAAGAGTCGTACAAATTAATTCTGAGACGAAAGATTTTTTGGTCAAAAAAAAAGGAAGGTTAACCCCTTTGTATTTTTGGCGAAAATTTTCGCGATTTTGAAAAGTGCTGGAATAAATTCTTTGTGGCACTATTCCGACGTAGTTTTGCGAAAGGAATCGATTAAGCGCAGTCCCAATACGCTGCGAGCAACGGATCAACAGTTACAGCCAAAAAACGAGGACCTGTGTTTTTCACATTTTTCAGCTGAAGATCTTTTCGTCGTCATTCCTCTGCTGTTGGTCCCAGGCTCTTTTCGCTGCGTTTTTTGAGTTCCTGGGGGTCCAATTGGTCGGGAAAGAGTCGTACAAATTAATTCTGAGACGAAAGATTTTTTGGTCAAAAAAAAAGGAAGGTTAACCCCTTTGTATTTTTGGCGAAAATTTTCGCGATTTTGAAAAGTGCTGGAATAAATTCTTTGTGGCACTATTCCGACGTAGTTTTGCGAAAGGAATCGATTCAGCGCAGTCCCAATACGCTGCGAGCAACGGATGATCAGTTACAGCCAAAAAACGAGGACCTGTGTTTTTCACATTTTTGAGCTGAAGATCGTTTCGTCGTCATTCCTCTGCTGTTGGTCCCAGGCTCTTTTCGCTGCGTTTTTTGAGTTCCTGGGGGTCCAATTGGTCGGGAAAGAGTCGTACAAATTAATTCTGAGACGAAAGATTTTTTGGTCAAGAGAAAAGGAAGGTTAACCTTTGTATTTTTGGCGAAAATTTTCGCGATTTTGAAAAGTGCTGGAATAAATTCTTTGTGGCACTGTTCCGACGTAGTTTTGCGAAAGGAATCGATTAAGCGCAGTCCCAATACGCTGCGAGCAACGGATCAACAGTTACAGCCAAAAAACGAGGACCTGTGTTTTTCACATTTTTCAGCTGAAGATCTTTTCGTCGTCATTCCTCTGCTGTTGGTCCCAGGCTCTTTTCGCTGCGTTTTTTGAGTTCCCGGGGGTCCAATTGGTCGGGAAAGAGTCGTACAAATTAATTCTGAGACGAAAGATTTTTTGGTCAAAAAAAAAGGAAGGTTAACCCCTTTGTATTTTTGGCGAAAATTTTCGCGATTTTGAAAAGTGCTGGAATAAATTCTTTGTGGCACTATTCCGACGTAGTTTTGCGAAAGGAATCGATTCAGCGCAGTCCCAATACGCTGCGAGCAACGGATCAACAGTTACAGCCAAAAAACGAGGACCTGTGTTTTTCACATTTTTCAGCTGAAGATCTTTTCGTCGTCATTCCTCTGCTGTTGGTCCCAGGCTCTTTTCGCTGCGTTTTTTGAGTTCCTGGGGGTCCAATTGGTCGGGAAAGAGTCGTACAAATTAATTCTGAGACGAAAGATTTTTTGATCAAGAGAAAAGGAAGGTTAACGAGGACCTGTGTTTTTCACATTTTTCAGCTGAAGATCTTTTCGTCGTCATTCCTCTGCTGTTGGTCCCAGGCTCTTTTCGCTGCGTTTTTTGAGTTCCTGGGGGTCCAATTGGTCGGGAAAGAGTCGTACAAATTAATTCTGAGACGAAAGATTTTTTGGTCAAAAAAAAAGGAAGGTTAACCCCTTTGTATTTTTGGCGAAAATTTTCGCGATTTTGAAAAGTGCTGGAATAAATTCGTTGTGGCACTATTCCGACGTAATTTTGCCAAAGGAATCGATTGGGCGTAGTCCCAATACGCTGCGAGCAACGGATCAAAAGTTACAGCCAAAAAGGAGAACCTGTGTTTTGGACATTTTTTTTCTGGTGCTTTTTTCATCGTAACTTCTCTGCTGATGATCCCACGTACTTTCCGCTGCATTTTCTGGGTACCTGGGGGTCCAATAGGTCGGGAAAGAGTCATACAAATCAATTCTGAGACGAAAGATTTTTTGGTTAAAAAAAAGCAAGGCTAACCCCTTAGGATTTTTGGTGAAAATATGAAGATTCCGAAAAATGTTCGAATTGCAGTATCCGTACGCTATATCGACGTAATTTTACGAGAGGACCTGATTGCGCCAAGTTCGAACACGCTGCGAGCAACGGCCGAAGAGCGGCAACTGCAAAAACCAGGAACTTTTCAACAATTTTCTCAATCGCAGGTCCAACGCTGTTCTTGATATCCTCAGCGCATTCATAAGGGTTCAGTCAGTCTCAGAAGAATTGCACAAATCGATTGCAGATGGAAAAATTTCCGTATCCAAAAACGCCAAAAAAGCAAGGTCAACCCCTTCTACCAATGTATCAAGAGCTTTGACCAAAATACAGGAAATTTGCACAGGAGTTGTGAAAAGGTCGGTAAGAAAAGTTACGAATATATAATTACCAAGTTTTAGCTGTTTATTTAATACGCCTTAATCTTAATACAAGTGTTGGGGTGTCAGTGTGTAGTATTTCAACATGTTAACTAATAGTATGAAGTGCAAGTCGAAAATAAATGCAAAAGTATGTTAACATTAAACATTTCGTAATAAGTTTGAACATTAGAACAGTACAAAGGATTGCAGTATATATTATATTAAGCAGAATATGAAAAATAT
Source organism: Neodiprion virginianus (assembly GCF_021901495.1). Lineage (NCBI taxonomy): Eukaryota > Metazoa > Arthropoda > Insecta > Hymenoptera > Diprionidae > Neodiprion > Neodiprion virginianus. The sequence continues at coordinate 36,637,147 of NC_060877.1, read as the reverse complement.
TATATCAGACAGTCATTGTCGTAGTTAGTAAGTATAGTCTAAGTTCTGGCTTGGGTACAAGCGCAACGCACCCCTGCAAGATACGATATGTTACATTTGATACTGTATTGCTGCTACTTTTTGTAACCTGCATTGAAACGAATAAATAATTGAATTTTCCAATATTTCATTCGCAATTTGTCAGTTGTTAATACCACGATAATTGGAACGCCTTTTTTGGAATCCTTGATATCTGGTTAGTCTAGGCAAAGTCGTATGAATAGATTCAGAGATGAAAGGTCTTTGGTGAAAAAATCGTGAAGAAAGGAAGGCCAACCCCTTCGGACTTGTGCTGAAAATTTCAACAATTATGAAAATGTTGGAATCAATTCTTCGTCGCACCATAGTGTATACCGTCGAAAGCATATATCGGGTAGTTTAATCACCGTTGTTCTAATTATTCGGCCCATTGTTGTGAATCGAAGCCGTGGTCGTTAATCACGACGAAGCGACAGGATAAGAAACCATGACGATAAGTCGAGTTGCTGTTTCCCATCCACCGGCTGAATACTCAATTGAAAATAAAGTAAGCATCGTACTTCTCACATCTGAAATAAGAAAAAAGTTGACTATGATCGGTATAAGGGATTTATCACAAAATATATTCTATAATATCCGCGAAACTTGTTACTCGCAAAAGCGATGTATTACAATTAGAACTCACAGTTTCTCCTATAAAGAAGATAACGCGATTGGTGACATCAATTTTCTCCATCCATTTCCGCAGCTGAGCTTCGTAATCAAGATGAAATAAACGACGCGCGCATATAGAATCGCAGCCATACATTACACGATGTTCCTCATCGCGTGGAAATACCCCCTCTTTCTTATCCCCCATGCATGAGCGAAAGGCAGAATCGCCCCCCGCAACTCCGTGCCTACAAAAGTGCGAAGATTATACACGTATATATAAACTACAAGTTATAACACATATACGATATATATACACACACATCTCGTATAATCCAATGCCGTTATTCTTTCGCACGAGGGCACGAAAAATTGTCTGCGCCCATATCGGCGAAGTGAGCAAATACCCCCCACCCCCATCCCATAGACGGGGCACGTCCGCCATTTTTTCACGTGTCTGTGCACGATTGCGCGTATGTGTAAAAGTGTGCACAACAAACGCACAAGCACGCGGGTGAAGGAGAAAAATCAATAACTCCATCGTGCATCCCGTGCCCCATTTCGGACCCTCCCCCCCCCCCCCACCCCCCTATTTGCCCTTATCCTAACGTTGTAAAGTACAGAGCGCGGGGGAGGGAGAGGAAAGGGGGTTAACACACGGTGCCGTTACCGCTGTTGCTGTTGCTGTTGCTGTTGCTGCAAGGTCGGCAGCCTTGCCTCTGCCCTTCCACGTCCTGGAAATCGACCATGCGTGATAGGGGGCGTAGGGAATCCCCGCGACAGACGGCAGTTGTGGTCGATTGCCCCCCTTTTTCTCCCCTCAGGTCTGCTTCCCTTGTGCTGCCCCCTTCGTGCCGAAAGAATCGCGGATCGAGCGACTTTTTTTTCAATCTTTCACGTTGTTTTTTTTCTTATATTATAAGTGTATACATTTTTATTTTATTTATTTTTTTATTTATTTTTTCTTTTTTGCCTTGATTCAGAGGAAAGGAGAGAGCTGAGATTAGAATCAACCATTGCGCGGCATACCTATTGTTTGTAACACCGGTGTCGAACTAAGATCGTTCGAGACTCCACGTCAAAAATCATTGCTTAGAAACGGTGATATCTATTCAAATAATTTGCAAAAAATTCTGGGATACTCTTTGATTATGATATTTCAAGGCGAGTTGGATATCTTTGGTGAACTTGACTTTCGAATGTGGTAAAGAAATTCATAAAACAACAAAGTAACGGGAAATCAATCGTAACTCACTGAATTTTTAGCTTCAAGAAGAACAAAAAAAACAAAGAAAAACAAAATATGGACATACTCCGAGACAGGAAAAAGGTATTTGTTTTGCGAATGAGTGAGATTGAATTTTTGGAATAAGAAAGAATTAACGATTTTTACGATATTTCATAATTTATCTTGGATCAAATCAGATTATTTTGGAAATTTTTTATGTGGAATTTAAGGTGAACATGCCGTGGGATTATTTTGACCTCGGTGTGCAGCGTAAGGGCTAAGAAGTTGATGGACTGTAACCGGTACTGTACCTAGAAAAATGAAGTGTAGAGACAACTAGATTCTTCGTTGTGTTAAAGAAAAATTTAATTTCAAGAGCCTTTTGATTTTAGACAAATCAACCCAAATTTTATCAACGAAACAAACCAGTTCGTGAGGGCAAGAAGCTCCGTTGTTTGAATACCATCAGCGCTTCGTTTTTTCGGTTGCAATTGATGCGACGAAGTATGTGATTCGTAAAATTTGAACTCTTCCGAGGAACGATTTTCCTATATTTATACACAAATCGGCTGGATCAAAAAATCACAAATTCGCAATGTTTTGTACCTCGTTTTTCGTACCTCGTTTTTCGTAAGTCCAACAATATTCAAACAGTTTTTTCAACGACACCTGTTTTACTCAATTCTTCTAGTCACTGCGACAAATTAAATTTATCTCAGTGTAGTTCTGTGAAATGAGCGCCGTCACATTTATTTTTGATATTCGATTTATTCGACTCTCGACATACATACGTACATGGTACAATACAAGTTGTACAAAGTGCATGGAGTTTCGCCAAGCAGAAACAACAATGGTCGATAAATTGATATTCGAGACGGGTGTAACAGGATTATAACACTTTATTACTATGCCGTGCGTGCAGCCACCTCGAACGGCTCCTAACTTACAGTGACCGTCGGTTTTTCCAAACTCTACGACACTCTGAGCATTTTCGGTTCTTTGTCTTCTCGGAGTCGCCGTGCACGTTGCTAAGTCAATGTTTAATTCAAGTCTAAACAGTCGCCGAGCTCCGTTACATTCTTTTACCGTACGCGACTTCTCAATATTTACAGCCGTGTACGAACGCTCAGCAGCTTCGGTCAGTCAATTAGTTTACTGATTATGAAAATAGTTGATAAAACAATTGTTCGAAATTGGATATCAGAGTTACTGGATTCTGTGTTTTTTTTTTTTTTTTTTTTTTTTATTTCAAAGATCTCACGATAAAAATTTATCTGCAATTTTAAAAAGAAAACGCGTTACTTCCGCATGTAGTATAATTTTAATACGTACGAACGAAGGCGAGGCAAGAATTAAAAATCTACTTGCTTTCAGCCGCTGGAAAAGGAATTGAATAAATTCAAGAGAAGAAACGCAACATAGCGTGAAGGTGAAAATATAATATAATAATGCAGGTGTGCAAATGTTTACGTATTTTTTATTCGTATCTATATGTGTGTGTGTGTACATCAGTTGGAAAGTGTGCCAATGACCCTTATTGCAACGCCTCTCAAGCATCGCGAAACGTGCAATTATTTGCCGCAAGGTAAAAGTTTCATGCAATTGACCAAATTCACCGAGAATTGTTTTTCACCTTATGCATGTACAGCTGCGCAGACGATTTTGCTGAGTTTACAGTACGAGACTTCGGTCGGCAGTAGTTCTCAACATCTCGAGTCTTCGTCCAAGTTTTCTCAGTTTTCACAGATTCGGTGAAATTTAGTAAAGTTTTTCGATTCACAAGAGTGCATGTTTCAATAACAGACAATTCCGAAGTTTAATTCTGGAGTTTCAATTTTCTCGTCGATTTCACCAGCATTTTTAACAAGTTACACAATAATCTCGGGTCAGCTTTCTTCTCCTATCACTCAAGCGGACCTGAGCCTGCGATTATTAATTTTTCCCCGAGTTTGAGCGAAGCGCGAAGTATGTAAGTAAGTTAATTTACGAGTTCTGTCAGAATTGAGGGATAAGTATACGCAGCGCAAAAAGCTGCTGCAGGGTTATCAAGTTACACACCTCGGTATTGCTACAATGCTATGAAAGGTTATTGATTGTTTTGACTCGTAAATTTCAAACACGTTTAACGCTGCGGCATGTACGTCGTATACATATAGATATGTATATACAGATAGGTATATACAGACGTTTGGAACAAGCTTTTTTTCTATTTAACCACTTATATTTTTCGGATTCTAACTACTGCTCGAACACTGAACGCACATTGTTTACACTCTTGTCCCGATAATCTTAATCCTCTCGCGATAATTACACTTATAACTTTATCACCGCACGTATGGTTGATTTATCAAATTTACGGCTCACTTTTATTACACATGTACTCGAATAATCGTAACACTTGTAACTACTCTTGCGTCTTTGCACACTTCGTTCAACCGCATTCTATGCTGCAGTCGATACGGTAGATATGTAAAAAAATTATTTTCTACGAGCTAATTTGTGCAAAACGTAAGTAAACTAATCATCGTAATCGTTGCGCAGGTCTAAGTAATATTTTTCCTTTTTGTAATGCAAAGTGTCTCTTGATATCTTTTGTTGCTCTTACGTTCTCCACATCTTATGAACAATTATAAATGCGACATTTTTTATGTACAATAAAAAATTTTTTTTCTTATTTATATCTTTGTTATCGTACTTGCTTCGCCTTATTTTCCCAGTGATAACACGTTATATGAAATATCCGATTTGTTAGTTCGTAATATTACAAACACATATATATCGTATACACGATAGAAAGCGATGTATTATGCATAGACACATCAAACTTGCGAGCCGCTGCGTAGAGCCTGCGATTATGATTATTCAAATGTGATTCTGCTTATTGTTAAATCTCGATTGACATTTGCGCAAAGATCTCTGACGGCGTCTCGGTGATCTTGATTGATAGTTTAGAACAGCCACGCAGTTGCAGATAATTACACAAATTGCGATATTGTTGTGGTATATATTATAAACATATCGTACATACCGATAGACGGTAGGTAATACATTCTGCATGTACGATAATAAAACACGATGCTTGTCCGCTGAGGAATAAATATTAAAAACAAATTCAACGTACTGAATATTTATAAAATATCGCTCCCTCCTCCATGCTTTCTCTACATCGCCTGCGGCGTGGCGAAGCGACGATATTGAAATTGAAAACTACACCTATCAAGAAACCCTTTCGTGTCACGTGCCTGCCTCTCGCACTGAGAGAAATTTTTACTTCCGGTTAGCGCTCAGTCCTTGACTATTTTCATTTTTTACCACGATCGAAAAATGTAGTTTTAGGTAGAAAATGAAAATTAGTTTTCCAGCCGTTACCGAAAAGTCTAGTATCCGTTACTGTTCTTTCTCATTACGATCGCTGTTGCTATATTTTCTTGCAAATGTTGCGAAAATTTAACGCTTGTGCAAGAATAAATTGACGTTAAAGCCTTGTTTAACTAAAAAAGTAGAGTAAACCTCAGAAACTGATTTTGCGTTGCAATAACCAAAAAAGGATCGACAATAATTTTTCGTTTTTCGTAATCCCAACAATATTCAAACTGTTTTTTTTTAACGATACCTGTTTTGCTGAATTTTTCTAGTTTGTAATTACAGATCGCATGTAAACGATCATCGAGTAGGTTGGACGATTTCCATTCTAAAAAATAAAATACGTTATAAATATTAATCAGGTATTCTATTCTCCTCTTTTGGCATAAAGGTCAATTTTAAGGAACCGATTATGCGCCAAGATCAGATTCAGTGTATCTGAAAAACGCTTTAGAGACTATTGGGACTTTCTTGGGCCTGCTTCATTGCGAAAATTTTTTAATCGCCAAACCTGGGCGTTGTAGTAAATTCGTCAAGCGGGAAAGAACACGCGAAGTTACGACACTGCGCACCCCACGGACCCGTGTCTGCACGGCTCGTTAACGAGCCCCCGTAGACGCGTGGCAAAGAAGGGGCCCATCGTGGTTGGGCCCACCGGGTCTTGCGGGCCCCTCGGCACGCGACCAGCTGTCCCGTCGTCCCGAGGCCTCCGAAGGGACGGCTGAATATTCAACGGGCTGGATTAGCTCAACTGCTCGGGGTCAATGGACTCGGTTTATGTTGTATTTACTGAGACAGAACGAAGATATTTAGCACCGTAGCACTTTACTATTCGATGATGGTTTTGGTGAATGATTTTGAGAGGCGTACCTTATAACCATTGTTTGATCTTTTATGTACATTATACATTACGCGAGATCTATGACGAGATATTCACCGATCGCAATAAATTTTCACTAGTTGGAGTATAATTGAATATCAATTTTAGAGCGTTGTTTGACCTTGTTTGGAAATTAGACGCGTAAGATTATTGAAATTTATCAAGAATCGAACGGTGAAATTAAGCGGAAATTTTTGAAGTACATAAGTATCGTAAATTTTCTTCAACGGACGTTTTTTGATAATTGATCTGTATGTTATGCACGTGCATTTAGTTACCGATAATAAATAGATATCGTCAATATCGGTGAAACGACGGCATTCCCGTTCGAGCTCAAAAGCATCGAGACAAATGAATTCGTCGTAGAAAAAATGACGACGGACTCGTTCGTCCGCAATGAGAAAAATTTCATTTGTTACAGTAACGAGAAAAATTGAGTAAAACAGGTATCGTTGACAAAACTGTTTGAATATTGTTGGAGTTAGGAAAAACGAGGTACGCGAAACCATTTTGCGCTATCGTCGATCCTTTTTTGGTTATCGCAACGCAAAATCAGTTTCTGAGGCTTACTCCACTTTTTTAGTTAAACAAGGCTTTAACGTCAATTTATCGTTGCACGAGCGTTAAATTTTCGCAACAGTTGCAAGAAAATATAGCAACAGCGATCGTAATGAGAAAGAACAGTAACGGATAGAAAAGTAATTTTCATTTTCTACCTAGAACAATATTTTACGATTTTGGTAAAAAATGAAAATAGTTAAGGACTGAGCGGTAACGGGAATAAAAAATTTCTCTCAGTGTACTTATAATTGGTAGCAAAACACGTAGAATTAGATCGTGATTAGTAAAGCGTTGAAATTGAAACTGATACCGCAGTAACTCGATCCACATCACTGCGCATGATGCATCATATGTTGTAACTGATTAAGGAGAGAATAATCGTACGTAAGTGTTTCTTTCTTTTTTATTTTCACTTATTTTTCTCTTTTTTTTTCTCTCTCTCTCTTTTCTTTTTATCTTCATTCTTCCTCCGCCAGCCGAAGAGTAGGTACCTAAGTGCGAATGTTTACGAGGCTGGTTTGCAGAGCTGGTGAAACGTGAAACTCTGGCCAACCGGTCGCTCGGTCGGAGTGAGCGCAAACCGCGTAGGCAAGGCGAAAGACGAAGAGGAAGACGAGGAAGAGGACGAGGGGCGAGAAAGGAAGGCTCTGAACCCGCTGCACAAGACTGCCCGCGATGGACTTTTATACCCACGTGTATTCAGGCGACCTACACACCCATCGGCTAAATGCGACACACATGGGAGACGCCTACGTCGCCGGTTCTCAGCCTCGCACCATTCCTCCTCTTCCTCCTCCTCATCCTCCTCACGTCGCCGCGGCGTGTGTATCTTTTACGGTCGCAAAAACACTCGAAAGTTAGTCCCAAGTTCCGGTTTAGTATACGTAGACATTCTTCGGCCTGTGATTATTCCCCTGCTCTTTACTGCCCGGCACTTGGCTGTAATGCACACTTTGAAAGACAAGGATTTTGGCTTCGGTATATTCACGATTTTATGAAACTTCGTACCGTGGTTGAGAAAATCACAGTTTAAAGGTTGCCGTAATTATCGCAGAAACTCGTATGTGACAGCTAATTTTCGCAGGATGAAACAATCCTGTTCATCGAATAATTTTTAACTCTGATATTCGCGCTTATAATCGTATACTGTAAGATTGATAATTGTATAAACTCGTCGGTTTATGTTCGCCGGAGAAACAGGAAGCGTGTAATATGATTGTTATTAAATTTATCGACGATGATCGATTTGACACTTTGTGCATTAGTGTACAAGGTACTTACACCTATACTTCCCTCTTCACATGATAGAATTCAATCTGCGAAGAACCGATAATCAATTGTACCTTGAAGTTTCTCTCTCTCCCGAAAAATAATAGAACTACATTTGCATTTCGATAAATGGGAAGAAAACTAAATTATATATTGGTTTGGTTTTATAGCGATAGCGAAATAAAATGCTGGAATTTTTTTTTTTTCTCTTTACGTATATAATCTGCACTTACTCAATACTCGAGTCAACTTTCAACACCGACTAGCGCGTATAACGTTAAACACAAGACGTCTAAAGACGTGTAACACAGTATCTGTAATGAAAAATGAGCAATTTATCAGACATGGATAGAATTTTTTTTTTTTTTTCAAGTTACAGGCACCCATCACGTCTCGCAATTATGTCTCATCGCTTTACGTTGTGTATTTCGATTTTTAGCCTCGGGCAGATATTTCTCCGTGTTACACGTACAGCCGATAAGTTATACGAGGTTTATCTGAACGCCCACGCGGTGTTTTATAAATTTGGACACTTTAACGCGTCGACACCAATACGCGTAATAATAATAAAGAAAACTCGAAGGTGAAAATCGAGGTGTTGAATTTATACGTACAGCCTCCGGCGTGATGTTTGACCCCGTGTCACCTTTGCTTTAACCTTGACCAACTGTTGCGGCGTGAAACGATTATGAGTATAAAAAAAAGTGAGAGCTGCAAGATCACGCGGATTATGGAAAATGTAGTCTCATGGCTGAGGAAACCTCGTCGAAGATTTTGTGACTTGAATAATGAAGTAAAAGACAGAGAGAGAGAGAGAGAGAGAGAGAGAGAGAGAGAGAGCGAGAGAGAGAGAGAGAGAGAGAGAGAGAGAGAGAGAGAGAGAGAGAGAGAGAGAGAGAGAGAGAGAGAGAGAGAGAGAGAGAGAGAGAGAGAGAGAGAGAGAGAGAGGCCAAAAAAAATTTTAAAAATAAAAATAAAATCACAAGAAGCCGATGCAAGTCCACTTCGATACGTTCTCAGTTTCGTCGTTCATCAGCTACGGGAAGCCCTCCCACTTCCGGTTGATCGAATAATATCCGAGGCAAGAGGCTAATAGTGATAATATGTGTTTAACGCTCGGAAAATTATTTCAACAAACAGCGTTGGGTTCGGTAAATGGGACTAGAAGATGTTAAAAACCGTTGTGACACGTTCTCTGCATCCTTCGCACGAATTGAGATAAAAAAAACATGCCGCGAGCCGCGATAGGATTATTAAAATTAAGCGAGAGCATCGTAATTTTGTTATTTCTTCCTGCAAACGCGTAGCGTGTGGGAGTGAAATTAAAAATATACGGTACGTGGCGATAAAAATCTGTCTTATTTGACAAGTGCGAAGGAGCGAATAGTTAGCTTTGAAAAATTGTGAGAGAACATAATACAGATTCGCTGAAGTTGTTGGCACTGCTTTTCGGAAAATACTGCAACACCGAAACGCGTGTACACCATTATTCATTAAAGCGACACGGTTTCGACCACTGCGAGAGAATTCCGACGGTTATAATAATAAAGCGTACACAGAGTATCAACTCGGTAACCGGAGCTCTTGAAACTATCTGGCCGGAAAAACCTTCGATTCGTGCACTGAGAGAAATTTTTAGTTCCGGTTACCGTTCAGTCCTTTACGATTACGATCACTGTTGCTATATTTTCTTGCAACCGTTGCGAAAATTTAATGCTCGTGCAGCAATAAATTGACGTTAAAGCCTTGTTTAACTAAAAAAGTAGAGTAAACCGAAGAAACCGATTTTGCGTTGCAATTACCAAAAAAGGATCGACGATAGCGCAAAACGGTTAGGCGTACCTCGTTTTTCGTAATTCCAACGATTTTTAAACAGTTTTTTCAACGACACCTGTTTTACTCAATTTTTCTGGTGACTTTAACAAATAACATATTTCTCAGCGTGTTTTCCCATCGTTAGGCTCTCTTCTCACCTTCGCCACTTTATACTCGTGAGCGGTACAACTTCCCGAGTCGCTTCTTACGAGGCCCGATCCCTCGGACGATCGTAAACAGCTCCGGTTTAGAGTTCTTCTCCTTTTTCCATCTTGGCTGTAACCCTTGCGCCGTCGGTTTAGAGTTGTTGACACGCAACGGAGGCTGCACAAGCAAAAGCACAAGCACAAGCATCGGCATCAACGGTCCATGGGTAGGGAGCCAGCAGAGTTGAGGCAAGACTTATTCATAGGTTTAAATTTAAACGTTTGCCCCTGGGCCGTTCTTCTCTCCGACTTTCTTACGTAAGGACGACCTCTGAAGGGTGAGCCTCTTGCGGGGTGTTTAGAGACCCGCTCCGATTCGCCACTATTTCCACACTTCCATGTCCATTGGCCACTGCGGACGAGGGTCGCCAGAGAGACTAGGCTAAGATTGGTTCCGAGAATCGCGCCTACGATGGAAACCTGCCAAAACACAAATTACCAGCTGCGGGGGGTCTTTGCCGCACTGACAGGGGTTAAAAAGGGGTTAAAACCTCGCTCCGAGTCCGACAAAAGTCAGAAAAGTAGGCAAACCACTTTCCGGCCCTTCGTCGCGATCCCCGACCTTCCACTTCTCGTTTATTACCTTTCTTTTCTTCACTGAGAAAAATTTCATTTGTTACGGTAACTAGAAAAATTTAGTAAAACAGGTATCCTTGAAAAAACTGTTTGAATATTGTTGGAATTAGGAAAAACGAGGTGCGCGTAAACATTTTGCACTGTCGTCGATCCTTTTTTTGGTTATTGCAACGCTGAATCAGTTTCTGAGGTTTACTCCACTTTTTTAGTCAAACAAGGCTTCAACATCGATTTATCGTTGCACAAGCGTTAAATTTTCGCAACAGTTGCAAGAAAATATAGCAACAGCGATCGTAATGAGAAAGAACAGTAACGGATAGAAAAGTAATTTTCATTTTCTACCTAGAACTATATTTTTCGATTGTCATAAAAAATGAAAACAGTCAAGGACTGAGCGGTAACCGGAAATAAAAATTTCTCTCAGTGTTTCTTTCGAAACGATTCCCTTCGTAGATGGAAAATCCGAAGCACGCGTTAAAATTGTGTGCCGTGAATTTGTTTCAAATCCCGCGGCTTCAGGTTTCAAAATGGCGGCCAACTTCAATTGTTTCGAAACTTGATCATCCCGCAATTCTACGATATTCGTAAAATTCTATCTATGCAACACCTACAAGATGAGATCAGTTTACACCTTCTTCGATTTTTAACCACATAAATATCTCGATGCTCATTGTTCGATTCCTTGTTTCGAGCCGTCGCTTCAGGGATGAATCTGACAATGCGCGTCGAGAGTCCAGACCTTGAGAAACGGAACCGTACAATCTCGCCCAAGAGGCGGTGTGTGAAAGGTGTTGGAGAACGGGAGTGAAGAATGCAGCAGGAAAGGAGACCCTGACTTACTGACCCTTTTACGTCTTTGGTCTTCGCGGCCTCCAGACGCGTCGTCGTCGTCGTGGTGTCGTAAAGTTTGTAAACACGCGTGCAGTCCGTAAGCATAGAGTTATAATAAGTAAGTATAAATTAATTACTGCGGATTTAACAGGCGGTAGGTGTAACAAATCTGCGGTGATTAATCAAACAATACTTTATCCACACTCGATCGAAGCGTACATATAACGATTAAAACGAGCGTGCGATTTAAATGAAACGAGAAAAAAAGACCAGCTCACCGGACGATTCTCGAAAAGATCTATCCCCTCCTAGATCACGGATCTGAAAAAAAAAACCAGAAATACTCGTGCGATGAATTACGAAAATTCGTCAACCACGTGATACAATTACGCGATATTAGACCGATAAATAAACAATATATAAATTGGAACTACGCGACGATGAAATAAAAACTGAGAACCAACGACGCGGTCGAATCTCTCCCTCTTCTCACCTCGTTTCCTTTTTTATTTTCGTTTCTACTTCGAGAAAGAAGGCAAAGGCGAAAGTCGGAGTGTATAGATAGAGCTGGTTTTGTGTCCCTCCTCAAAAAAAAGGGTGAGAAATAAAGAAAACGAGAGGAAGAAAACGCGGGCTTTGCGACTCGATTGGCCGGGCCGAGGCGTCCTTGCCTAACCGAAGCCTCGTGTTGGGGTGTAGATGGATTTTGGTAACGGCGCACGATTGGCCGATGAAACCGAGCCGGGATCCGATTGGTCCGCGCTCTCGGCCTCTTAGTCATCGCTCCAGATATGGAAAATTGGCGGCCCGCCAATTTCGGCGGAAAAACTCTCTTAAGGGGCTGCACTGCGCTCTGTAACCTCTGTTATATTAAACGACCCCGGCTAAAAATCGAACGGTTAGGTAGAAGATAGTTGCGCAATGTTTTCGCCCGGCAGCCGCGACCCGATTATCATTTATATTTTTTTTTTATCTTCAATGCTTGCAAAAGCTGCTGACGCCATTTTCTTGTTCGCAAGATTTGGTTTGCCCGCACCTTATTTGTTTTTTTTTTCTATTTTATCCTCAGAAAGTGAACCCTGACGAAACCGAAGCACAAAATTTGCGCGAAATATTCACTCGAGGATAAAATATTCGCAGTTTCGAGTCAAAGGTTTGATATTTTGTAGCGTAAAAAATGGAGAAAAAATTTTAAAAATCGTCGACTTCTCTTTTCTCCCCATCGTTTTTTTTTTTTTTTTTTTTTTTTTTTCCAGAAACTATGTTATTAACGACGCCACAGTCGACGATTCTGGGATATGGTCACCACTGTGTTACAACAATTTTCCATGAATTATTGCTGGTCACATTATGTCGGCTATTACACGGCTGAACGAGTGTCTGCTGGGATAAGAAATAACACAAAGCGAAGGTAGCGCATGCAGCGGATAAACGTCGAGGACGGGTTTCTATTATACGGGCATAACGCGGGAATGATGATAAATTACACCACGTATAATATGTACATATATTTTTCGGTCTATGGCGAATGAAACTCTCTCTCTCTCTCTCTCGCTCTCTCTCTCGTATGGCCTTCGCTGCGGTTTTTAAACGCGGGACTTTACGACGCTCAGCGGACTTTCCGCACTGTCTCATTTCGCGCCCGAGGGGAGAAACGCGGCGTTAAATTTTTTATTCTTTCTTTCCTTTTTTGCAGAAAAATGGAAACAAAAAAAAAAAAAAAAAAATGAAATAAAAAAAAGAACACAAGCACATATCTCTTTTCACCCTCTGCGAATCTCCTGTTAACTACGGTTGAAGGCTGCGACTACTTTTACAGTGTGTTACAACCCGATGCTTTCTAATTTTATTTTCCTTGAACTGATCATTGGACTTGCATGCCGTGTTAATCAAATTATATACGAAGAAGTCAAAACGGGTATAATATATCTGGGATATAGGTATGAAAAAAAAATTGTATACGCGAACCGTAGGGTTGTACATTTTTTAATCTATTTGTTTTTCAAGGTGTCACTCGGAAAACTTTCTGGCGAATACTGAAAAGAAATTTTCGTAAAACCTGAAGAAAGTAGGAAAATATTTAGAGTTCGCTACCGATTATTGTCATACTATTTATTTATTTTCTATGCGTACGCCTTACGGACTTATATGTATATATATAGAGTTTATTTTTTTCATATCGTGGTCCAATTAATCATCGTTCATAAAAATCAGTACTGAAAACGAAACAGGTACATCAAGGTGATGCGATATTCCTATTTCGGTAGCAAAAACTGTTATCCAAATTTCTCCGAGGCGATTAATCTTTCGGATAAAAGACGAGAACAGCCAACTGCGGAATCGTTAGGCGCTGTTTGCCGTTGATCGGTGAACGATTAACTGGACCACTGTACAAAAAACAATAAACTAACGTATATACGTAAGCCCGTAAGGTGTACGCGTAAAAACAAATAAAAAATATTACAATAATCGGTAGCGATCTCTAAATATTTTCCTATCTCCTCCAGGTTCTACGACAATTTTTTTTTTCAGCATTCGTCACAAATTTTTGGAGTGGCATCTTAGAAAACGAAAGTCAACAATGAACCACCCTAACTAACCGAATGCTTGTAACGTGTACATGGATTGGTGTAAACTTCGGTGCACGTTTCCTCTGTCTTGTAGAATGCACGATTCCTGATAATTGTTATGTTGCACGTATATAGGTTCGTCTTTCGAACCGGATACCTTAATATAAATATATATATATACGTATATATATATATGTGAAGGATCGTGAGCAGATGTCGCATTATCACCTATAACGTCTTTGGATATTGTAATTACACCCGCTCGCGCGAGTCAGCACGTGAGTCTGCTTTTTTGAAATATCGTTTCACGTGGTGTCAGATGTGATAGGTAGTAGGGTAGTGACGTCATGTCGCGGTAAACTGTTACCTCAAACAAGAGCTCGCAATTACGCGCATTTGAGAAAACTCTTATAATTCGTTCCTTAAAAATGCTTTTAGCCGCCGGTTCGTCAACGCTTCAAAAATCGAATCCGCAATCTCGCTAATTTATCACCTCGAGGAGTCGGTCTGTATCGAGAGACTTCGATGAACCATAAATTGTATGAAAAACGCCGTTTCTTGCGTAGCCAATTTGCAAATCCACTTTCTTCTATTTTAATTCCGAGATACGGCTCGAGCTTTCTAATAAAAAGCTTTAAAACATTGTAAATGTCACAGGACTCTCCGACCGCGAAACCAGTGTTTACTTTTAAGATCCTGAGGTCAGGGTTTTTCCCTATGGTTCAAAATTTACTCTCCAACTGTACGTCTCAAATTTAGCAAATCAGATTACGAACAGAGTTCGACATTTGTCGTAATCTGGTAAGATTTTTACCGGAGTAAGGACAAGTTGACACGCGTATCTGCGGTATATCCTTTGGCGGGAAATTCAAACGATTCTCAGAACAAACGACGAATGGAGAAACTGATTCAAAACTCCTAACGTATAACTTCGGACAGCCAAGTGTAATACTCGTTTATTCAAATATGTAATATCTTTTGAGTCAGGGTTCCAGACGATCGTTTCTACACAAGCAGCTCTTCGAAATGTGGTTACAAAAACCGCGTAGTTTGTTTCGTCGCGAATATAATCTGATACGGTATAAATCCCGTGGTTACGTAAATTTAGGGAGATACGGACGTCGTTTGGACGCGTGTGTGTCTGTATCGATCCTAAAAACGCGTCTTTGTCCTTCCAGCTTTAGTCAGTGTGTGGCCAATCGGTTTCCTAGCTTTATATTAATCTTGAACACCTGGGCAGCGTGGGCGTCAGCCATGACCCTCCCTACCATCATTGGGTCAAATCGGGCTTTCTACGACGTAACGGGTGTTCGGTTATAATCCATCGAATACACGGAGAAAAATTTAACATGTTACAGTAACTAGAAAAATTTAGTAAAACAGGTATCGTTAAAAAAACTGTTTGAATATTGTTGAAATTAGGAAAAACGAGGTACGCCTAACCATTTTGCGCTATCGTCGATCCTTTTTTGGTTATCGCAACGCAAAATCAGTTTGCGAGGTTTAATCTACTTTTTTAGTTAAACAAGGCTTTAGCGTCGATTTATCGTTGCACGAGCGTTAAATTTTCGCAACGATTGCAAGAAAATATAGCGAACAGCGATCGTAATGAGAAAGAACAGTAACGGATAGAAAAGTAATTTTCATTTTCTACCTAGAAATATATTTTTCGATTGTGATAGAGAATGAAAATAGTTAAGGACCGAACGGTAACCGGTACTAAAAATTTCTCTCAGTGTGCCGGCGTGCACTTGGATCGAAAAAGTGTTTTTCCACAGGTCAAAGAGCTCAGCCACCCAATTTGATTCGAAATTAACGAATAAATTGAGCAAACGGGATAACGAATATCGCCTAATCTTTTTTTTGACAACGAATCGGCTGGACTGTTTTAATAACAAAAGTTAAAAAGTAAAGAAAAAACGTTTTTCAAAATCTCCAAAATTTTTATTCGCACGCTGACATAGCGAAACACGAATGAAAAAAAATTTCTGCTATGTGATCGAAATGAATCTAATCGAATTCGCACAACGCAAGCTAAGATACGAATAATTTGAAAAAAGGCTTCTTATAATCAGAACGTTCAAAACAATTTATAAACTCCGATGTTTTTGATCATATTCCAATGTTTTCGGGCTCATTTTGCTCGCTGACTGAACACGCAAAAATTATCCGATTGTGAGAAACTTCGAAGAAATTTTGCGACACAGTATCGTCGCAACGCCGGAATGTAACCGTTGACGAACGCTTGAAATTCTGACGGGAAAGTTGATTCGAATGAAATTAAAGTAGCTGACGGATTTTGACGTGATACAAAAAATAATTCAACTAATTCGGTATTTTTTTTTTTTATATTTTTGTCCCCGATAAAAAACCACGCGCGTCTAACTCACCGCACAGCCACGGACTCGCGTTGTGTAAATATTTATACTGGCAACTACGTGGTGTGATGTTTTATTTCCTTGATTTTATCGACAAATAAACTGATTTCGAAGGCTCGCCACTGCATGCACAGCGGGGGATTCGCGGGTTCACCGACCAAAAATAATACAGCCATACGCTTGTGCTTATAGAATCTCCTACGTTATATATGTGTTATTAATCTCGACTCTCGAAATTATGATTTCTCTCGTCAGCTTCGAGCTGCGCCGCATGTATAAGAGGCGCCTATCGTTCCTCTGTACTCGACACTCTTCACATTCGAAGACTTTCGACGCCGCGTATATTTTCGGCGTCCCGACTCTTTCACCCGACACTTACTTACATCGTGTGTTTATGTGTTCGTACTGTATATACATATATATATATATATATATATATATATATATATATATATAAGTATTGGGGTTGAATATTACTGAAAATTAAATGAAAAGTTACGAAAGCGCCTAATTCCGAATTATTTTGGGGCGAAATTTGAAGTAAAGAAATCGTACTTTGAGGAAACGACAAACTTTCGACGACTCAAAATTACGAAATATCAAGTTGGGATAGAGCGAAATTTCAAAAGACAAAGTTTACGTAGAGTAAAATTCGGAAGATTAAAATGTACCTGAATGGGTGTAAAAAATCACAAAAACCGAAAATCAGAACGACCAGGATTCCGAACGTAAGAATGTCGAAAATCCAAAACAAAGAAAGATCAAAGAGGTGAAATTTCACCAAGCCGGAAATTCTCGCAACTAAAAATCTTCGGTCATCCGGAATTTCGATGTTTCAGATTTTTTGAATTTCTCGTTTTCGCAATTTCGGAAGTTTTAAAATTCGGAATTTCAATGCCGCCACAATTTCATGAGTTCTTTTCGATGTGAACTTGATCAATTTCGAAAATAAACGCCGTTACAAATTATTCCTTGGCATTGTTACAAGCTTTTGTCGGTGACCGTTGAATTTCAATACATTCGGTTGAACAATGGAATGATAAATAACAATCTGCACGTACAGTTTATTATTATCCCTCTGAAATCGAGAGGTGAAAGTCTGCTCACATATGTAAAATTAATCAAAAATAAATACAGTAAATATGTGTAGCAATTTGTTGGATTAACCCGGTTAATCAGCGAGGTTAACGAAGTTGATTGTTTTCGTACCGTTCGCGAAACGTGATGCAGACGTAATAAAACATCTTTTTTTTCATTTTGTAACTCGACTTTTCTTTTTCCAATTTTTATACAAGAGTATATGTATAACAAGGTCTGCAACGATTTATCGCACGTTCTTTCTTCTCTCTTTTCACCTCTCTTCTTCCAACCTCATCATCACGTTGTTTCAACAACTTCTGCAAAGCAGCCTCGTTCCCCAAACCTGAAACAATCATTTCGGACATCTCAGCCAAGTATAACAGGTAACTAAGTAAAAGATTTGTTTATTTACCGAATCCCAAATTTTCCACAGGAATATATGCGACAGCTCCTGATTGCGCCTTAACTATTTTCATTTTCTACCACAATCGAAAAATATAGTTCTAGGTAGAAAATGAAAATTAGTTTTCTATCCGTTACTGTTCTTTCTCATTACGATCAATGTTGCTATATTTTCTTGCAACTGTTGCGAAAATTCGACGCTTGTGCAACGATAAATTGACGTTAAAGCCTTGTTTAACTAAAAAAGTGGAGTAAACCTCAGAAACTGATTTTGCGTTGCGATAACCAAAAAAGGATCGACGATAGCGCAAAATGGTTAGGCGCACCTCGTTTTTCCTAATTTCAACAATATTCAAACAGTTTTTTTAACGATACCTGTTTTACTCAATTTTTCTAGTTACTGTAACAAATGATTGAAAAATTTTTCTCAGTGTATAATATAATCTATTACGCGTGGTTGGTACAAGCGTGTGTAAAATATAGGCACAAGGTACACACAAGAATACGGTCAAGTACACAAGTATTCCGTTTCGTGTTTACTTGTTACCTACTTACACGCATATGCGTTTAGAAACGGAACGAAATGGACTTTTGGTCAATATTTCGAACTGGAAAGTTTTCCCCAGAGAGAGAGAGAGAGAGAGAGAGAGAGAGAGAGAGAGAGAGAGAGAGAGAGAGAGAGAGAGAGAGAGACAGATTGCAGTTTATCAATCACAAACATTGGTGAAAGAAAAAGAGAAAAGAAGATATGGATCAAATATTGCAGATCATGATAATCGAAATGAAGTATACCGTCTGCAAATATCGTATAATAACTTTGTTTATCATTGGTTGTTGCTTGGAAGTATACGCGGAAAGAAAAATGTTGTAGTTTTTATATCTTCTGCGGTGAATACACGGACAGGACTTTTTCACAAATCCGATAATGAGAGTTACGAAACAAATAGTAAGAATTAGAATGTGCTTAGGTAGATCTATCACATTTTATGTAGAATTGACTCATATATTTACCGCAGGAGATGTAAAGTCTACATTCCATTTTCTTCCACGTAAATTGGACAAATTCTCACAACGCGTAATCGCTGAACTGCTGTTATATTTTTCATGGATAAAAATATCGAGATCCTGTTATTTGTTTGTTTTGTTTTATGATTGTCCGAATACGTGTAAGCGCAGGAATTGTATTGAATTGAATTCTCAACGATAAAAACTTGACATCTCTGTACCCGAATATGATGAATGCTTTAATATAGAAGGATTGATCTGATAATCGACGCGTTCACCAGTCCAATTTTTCGACATGTCTGAATGCCAGATAAAGAGCCAAGATAAATTGTAGAACCGCATTACGCTGCTTGAATTGAAGTTGTACGTAAGAAAACTGATCAGTAAATAAATTTATTGTTATTGTATAAAATTTCCCTTCGATTGAATCTCTTTTAATAAAGATATTGTCAACGCAAGTATCGCTGTTATAACTATCCGAGAGTCTTGAAGAAGTTCCACAAAGAAATCTCATATTCGTAGCGCATGTTCTTGCCCTACATATACAGTTATAATTTCCCGTCAAGTTACTTAATCTAAATAAATAAATACACGTATCACCGAAAGAAACTAGTCATTGAATAAACTAAATGCGTGGATACGGGCGGCGAAGTAAATATTCATTTGTCTCAATTCAAAAAAAAAATGTTTAGTCGAATCAATTAAATTTCGTTGGACCAACAGAAGCATTTTGTTAAATTAACCAAGTATATCGCGTTCGCCGGATTTAGTTGAATCGGACGAATATCGCTTGACTAAAATAATCCTTTCTCTCAGTGACAGTGACATAACAATTATAACATGCACTTGAGTAATTGATCATTGATATCGCGGGTGTATAAGGACTGGTTTATCAATACGACGTCTCGATAAGCGATTTTCATTGAAGCAGGCAGAATACATTAATTTTAATCACACGTTAATCGCCTCTCGCTTCCACGCGGTAGAGAAGCTTAATCACGATCGAAATGCCGTTGCATCTTGAAACGCATCCAGGATAATTACGCGTAGGCGGTGAGAGATTTTTTTCCCCCGCAGTTGCGTGATGCGCATAATAATGGCGGAGGCAGAACGTCCATTTTGAGAATGCTCTCTGCAGGATACGCTCGTGACAATTACATCTGCGAATAAGCGGGAACCGGTTTCCTTATAAACCCACACGCTCCGTCGGCGATCTGGTTGTTGAATTTAGGCTATTTCATTAAACCGGTAGAGAAGCTTCTCTTCGCACGAATACATGCTTACATTTCGACAACCTAACCTGACTTTGGTTAAAAAGATAAACCCCACCGTGTATGCCGAACTGCGATGCTTGTACGTATACAGGGACAATCTCTTGAGACTTGAAAATGAACCGCGCATGCGCCGAGTAATTCGGTCTCATTGGTCGGCGAAATCTTCCCGCGGCGATATTTTTGTCTGCGATGCAGGCGGGCCAACCTACGCAAAATGTGTGCGTTTGAATTTTCAAAGAGCGTAAGCGTTGAATGCCGACCGTTCTTTGAAGAATCGACTTTCCGACCCGATAACAAATGCTTCCCAAACCTTGCCGAGTCGCTGCCTCAATTATTTGAGATTCTAACCTCGAAAATTCGCATCAACTACATCGCCGCCGGAAACAAAGTTTGACGGCTGAAAACTCGGGATGGCCAGCCTGCGCGAACAGCCGATTAAACTCGCGCATGCGCGGTTCATTTTCAAGTTTCAAGAGATCCTCCCGGTATGTATACATTCGGATTTGCTCATTAAATTGCACAGTCATCAACACTCGGTGAAAAATTAATAAAAAATCACGTAACTGAGTCCACTTTCAAAAAAGACAACAAATTCATATAATGTATAATGCGGCTTTGGCCTCGAATTGCAAATTCGTTCGAGCTTTGTTGTTTGTTAATACTTTTACGAGTGTAAAGTTCACCGGTCTACTCAATTCTACGGCTGCTATTCGTGCGAGTATAATAATGTTCACACACTTTATTATACCCGTTGACGTGACTTGGCATAATTTTTTTGTATATGATAGACGCGACTTTGTGAAAATATAGTGCAGTTTTGCTGTTTCGTTATTTACTCCAACACTACTTGGATTTACCGAGAATTTTTCATTGCAAATATGTATGTTTGCGTGTTTGTGGCTTGGTTTTTTGGTGCTTTGTTATTTACCGGAGTAGGTTAAATTAATTATCTCACTCAATTTAAAGCCAACCTTCGGTGATATTTGCATCACGATGCTTATACAAAATTTGGATATCGTTCTGTTCATCAAAAACCTTTGAGAAATTGTCAGTTTAGGCAAAAAAAAAAAAAACTTGACACAGATCGATGTTACTTCAAAGGTATTGCGAAAATGTTTCAGGTGTTTGAATATCGCAGTTATAATACGACGAGAAAGTAAATATTGTGCAAAGCGCAGCCGAAATTTAAACACGTTAGGTTACAATTACATATGCATATAGATGTAACTATTAATTTTTAATACCATGTTTCTGCACGTTTACGTAATCCTTATTTTCCACGATGATTATGCGATACAAAGTTACCGTCATTATTATTTCAATTTCAACATGTGTATAATTTGACGACTATATGGTATAATTATAATAATTATAGCGCGATACGGTTATACTATATCATTGAGTGAACGTATACACATTGTATATTATTGACCAAAATTCTTTTGTAAATTAAAAAAAAAAAAAACACGACACCACGAGCAAATACTTGACTGTTAAGCGTTGAAATGATCCGATCTCCTTTCAATTTACCTGAATTATTTTTAACATACCTGAACGTCTTTCAATCGGGTTGAAGAATCTTCAAAACAATCAGATTAGACCGCGTCATCTGGATAAAGTCAGTCCACTGTCCGCTTAACTCGTATTAATCGTAGAATGAAAGAGATGTAACGTGTAGATACATAATATTATCGAGAGGTGTGACTTCGACTTAATCAATCTAATTGGTTAGCCGGTATTTACGCACACGTAAAAACGCGCGTGTGTGTATTTGTATATTATTTTTAACTGTACATATTATTAGCCACAATATTGACACTGAGATATATCGATGAAGCGTACGTGTGATATGTGAAACGCGGAGCATAAACAGGAACTAAAATGTTTCTGCGTTCACTTCATCCACGGTCGATTTCATTTTTGACCATAAAAAATCGTAGAAACGATGAAAACGTTACCAAATAACTAAAGTCCCATGTATTCAAGGAGTTTAGCCGTGAAGCCCTTGGAACCGACGCTGGGCGACGTTATGCCACGTGGAATAATTTATTGATTTATCGATACGACAAGGAGGTTTCGAAACTGCCAATACCGATCAAATAAACAAATTGACAGTTGCAAAGAGCCCAGCGGGAAGTCCATCGGTTTATGGGTGTCCAAGGTCCGCGCTCAGGGGAGTTTCGTCACTTTACGTATGCACAACGTTACGAGGCTTGTGCAAGCTCGCAGATGTCCGAAGACGTAGACAAACGGATAGAAGGAGTGAATAAAGAGACGGTAAAATCGTAGACACGCCGCTATCTCGGACTGACTCACGAGTGGGCGTCGAGACGCCGAAATCCAGCAGCACAAAAAATCCCGACCGTATAACGTGAGTGTTTCGACGCTGAAACCCGTCCGTCTGTCGATTTTAACCTCGTGTCAAAACCATTGACAGCTGCCAAGTATAATATAATCACCTATCCGCGATATGAAAGTTAAGAATAATTTACAGTACCTTCGATGCATCGATTATCGCAACTCCAACGAACGCGAGGATCAAGCGTTGCTTTTTATTCTTGTGCAGTTGTGACGAGAGAAAAAGAGAAACCATCCAAGGCCTGCAGGGACGGCTCGTCTACGCAAAAGAATGGAAAAATTCAACCTTTTATAAATAAAACTCCGAACTTCGAGACTGTGTGGTCAATTTTTTCCTTCGTCTCTTCCGTGTGAAGTTTTTTCCACGTTTTTGGTACAGAAATCAGCTGAAGGTAACGATTCCGAATACCAAATCCAGCAGTATGTATCTCGGACGTTTTTTTTTTTTTTGAAGTCGTGTATTGCAGAATGAAGAAGCGAAGAGAAATCGGCATTAAAGGACGCGTGGCAAGCGAAATATTCTCGTCTCATTGGGTGCTTGGTACCTGAACAGATGTCAATTGACAGCGATCTCTGACTGAGTGCCAATAAGCACTGGGATGTTCGAGAAGCGTAATATGCGTTCAAGTGCAGTAACGCGCGAGGGTTTTTCGTGCCAAGAATCGAGATCCGAAGAGCTTCAAAGCGGTACGCGGGCTTTTCTCGAATGATAAATATCAAAGCCAATATCCCCTTCTTTCCTTCCTTTGAACGAACAAGCAACGTTAAATCACCAGTGCCAGTGTGAAACCGTATACTGGATCACGAAGCACAACCGTAACTAGGTCGTCGTCCATCGTGTTCCGTTTGTCATCTGCGGTTATAAATCAAAGCCTAGACAACGTCTGGCCAACTGCCAGTGATTATTTACTCCTCAAACACTGCGGATAACGCACATTTGTAGCAAATGAACGGACTGCCTGCGAATATCAATCAGTCCCAAAGGATGAACGAGCTTCGAGTGACACGAGAAGGTCGAATCGCGCCGATGACAAACCTGCTCGAAAAGCACCGATTGCCGAAAACGTGAACTCGCCGATTCTCGATAGCTCATTTGGCGAAAGCCGTACTCGTTTTTTCGTCTAAAAATATCTCACGTCTTCGTGGCTCGGAGGATGGAACCGATTCGTTCGTTGTCCTGGCGGATAAATAGGTACTCGCTTCCACAGGGGCCAAGAGATAAGGCTTTGGTGGGATCTACGCGTAGGAAATTTAGCCGGTATACAGAGAGCACTTCAATAAGACCATTAGCATACGTATGAGCAATAGCAAACGCGAGTGTTCGGTGCCGAAAATGGTCTATTGTGAGAATAGCGACGTTGTGTTTCACTCGGCGAACAAGGGCCTTGCCATTTTTCTCTTTTCCTCGTCCCGCTTCTTTTTATTTTCCGTACTTCCATGTCTTCGTTTATACATATACACCAGTTCCTATCTTTGTCTCACCGGAACGCGTCACGGACTCCAAGTGTGTATTTCTTTGTATCTCTCCTCCGTTTGGGCTCCCGAGAAGATAAATGAACTTTGGTATGGACGGTAAGCTCGCCGTGGGCTTCTTAGAAATCTCTCAATACGAATCGTCGATCTCTCGTCAGACAGTGGTGGGTATATTAATGCTTCGAGAGGTAATTAGCTCCCGCTTTTGGCGTCGTGGATGTTTTACAGCGGATACTCGTTGGATGTTCGAAAACTTTCCATCTGACAAATAACGATCGAAATAAAATTGCGCAGAGTCGTTTCTGATCGGATTAAGACTCTACCAGGCATTTATTAGCATAAATTTTTACCGAACACGTGTTAATCGTAACGACATTCTCAAGCCATCTAGATCTCGACACTAGTATTCATTTATTCCGTTCTATGAATATTCCTGAACACAAGTCACAGAAAACATTCTACACATTTTAGATACTTCTTAAATTATATCGATATAAGAATTAGTTGGGAATGCTTTTCTTTTGTGGGGGGCGGGGGATTTTGCCCCTGTTAATTTTGACGTAAAATTAGTCGATAAAGTAATGCGAATAAAATCGTATCATTGCGAAACAAATGAATTAAAATAAAATTCGAAGAGGTATGTATAATTGTAGTCGATTAGTGACTGGCCCAGTTTTAAAAGCGTCTACAGATGCAGTGATAAAAGTTTTCTTTACACCCATAGACGTGACGTATTGTACCCACCCACCCGCACGACCGGCATGCGGCATCAGAAATTGACAATAGCGATATGAATTGCACGATGATAATATCGACACGTACCGCATGTTATAATTATTCCTCTCATGGGTAAAGGCGAGGCTTAAAGTCGTTTCGAGACCTGACCTGTGCCTGGAGTTATGCCGTGGGTATTAGATCATGAAACGACAATGTCCCTGATAGCAAGGTTTATATGGTTGTACGCTTGGAGGAATGTAAAGAAACGAAGAGGGAAAAAAAAAAATAAGTAAATAAATAAAAAATGCTAAATTGGTATCTTATAGGAGATAATTATAAAACATGCGAGAAATTGATGATTATTGTGTAATATATGACCCGGTCGGTTACCACGCGTGATCCACCTGCTGTATAATTAGAGGTACGGATTTGTGCCGCGTGTTTTGTCCCATGGAAATTCATCGGTAAACGCGTGCAGCATGCAGATACCTGCAAGGATACCTGTACGTACGCATGCGCGACATTCGATCGCGGAAAAAGCACGCGTGTAAAGCACACACACGGTGCAATTAGGCGGGAAGCGTTACGCGGAAAACGGCCGGAGGGTGAATTGTGACTAAGACCGCGAACGCGTAATAAACGGGTGGATTACGCGCCACGCACGGGTCGTAAATGAACGATGCCGGCTTTAATCTCCGCGAGATGATCCAATAATTTGCAATGCAAATCCGCCTACAACCATCAATTTTACCACCTCTCTTAGCGCGCTGGTCTCCAGGGACACTCTTGCCTCATGCACGCTGCACTGAAATGCGATAATACAAAACCAACGCACGGTGTTGGATACGAGAATCGATTTCGTCATGCTGCGACAAGTCGGGGGGGATGTCGTACTGTTCTTTGTGCGAAAAAATTAACACTGTGTAGCGATATTTCCCTGATCATGAAGGTGCCAAGTTTTGACCCTCGAGGCGACGCTCATCAGGACCAAGGACACGCAATAAGAACGGTGTATAACTTTTGATGGTGAATGTCAGGCTGAGCTTTCAGTCTAACCAAAATATTGCACAGGTTTTTTTTGTACTGTTTCTTGTAGATTTTCACCCACCGAAACCGGAAGAAACACTCTGAAAGGTCCCATCAAGTCAGGTTTTTTTTCTTAAACTCGGTGTACGTAGTTTCATTTAGAGCGAAACTCTCGTCTGACTCGAAATCTGGTATTCTGTTCTTTTTTGATTGTAGAAATCCTGTGCAAAAGTGATTTCTTACTTGCGTTTAACATGTACTAGAGTTAGACTCAAGAATAAATAGAAACAGGGAAACAGAAAATGAAAAGCGGAAGCGTCTTCGGATGTGTATCAAAGAAAAGAAGCAAAGGTCTCATAGGCGAAAAGTATGAACACGGAAGGTTAAATAAATTTCGTAAAGATATTGTTTGTTTAATTTTATACGAAATATGTTTTAGCTCTTTGTAATGAAATGTTGGTGTTTTTCATTATTGTTATGCTTTTTTTATGCAACCGCCTTGTGTTTTGCAAGAATACTGTACTCGACGGAGGGAAGTGGAAGTTACCAAAAACATCCCATGGAGCAGAAGAAACAGACTTTTTTGCATATCCGTGTTACAATCAAACCAGAGTGACACGATGGTTCGGTATTTCTTAAATCTGCACATGTGGGCCACTTCCTCAGACCTTCGCACGGTCCCGTTTTCACTCTCGATTCCATCACCGTTCGTTTCGCGGACAGGTTACGGATCGCTGTCACTCACCTGCCGCTGAATAGATCATCGCGCTATTCGAGTGTAGGATAAACTCGATCTCCATCGATCCTTGTAATTCCGATTTCAGCTCTGATTTCATGCCGCTGTTATGCTCAATTGTGTTTACTCACGCGCGGCTCGCACCTAGATGTCAGATCGTGCCCAGTCATTACTGTCATTCAATGTGTAGGTGGGATTCTGTGCCGTATCGTTGAGATTATGCTGATTAACCGACGTAGGCATTATGCAATTACGTATTGAAATCAGTCAGGCTATTGAAGACCGTTGCGAATTCTCCACGAAGAGTAACAGAGAGAGAGAGAGGGCGGGGGGGGGGGGGGGGGGGGGGAGAAATCGGGAAGCGGTGATCGAGATCATCGCTACACAATCGCTGACTTGCTGGATTGAATCATTAATTCATCACCGCAGAGGTCAAAATCTTGTGATTAATACTGCGCGCAGGTTTTAATGCGACTCGTATTGTATGCTATTATTCATATTTATTTTGGGATATGTATGGTGTCGGCTTATACGATTTTGGCTCTTGAAAGCAATGCAATTAACGAAGAATACAACCGAAAGTCTAGTCTTTCAATTAATTCCATAGTACGAAAGTTTTTACTCGCAATCAGGGAAAGTTCGTGTTTTTTTTGTACGGTATTGCCTAGACGTAGAATTATTTCGAAATTAGTCGTACATATATATCCGAGTAAATTGTCGGTGGTGAAAACTGACGGGCGATATGCCAAGATGGATTAATAACGAAGATTACGAGGAGATACGTGACAGGCAAGGAAAACTCCGCGTCACGCTTCGCATTTTAACATATCCATTACATTCATATTTACGATCGTACATTCATATTTTTGACTGGGTTACAATCCGGGCAATGGCAAGAGAGATTCACGGCTCTTGGTATTGCAAAAAAATCAATTAACGTGCTGTCTTTTAACACTTCTACAATTACAGTAAACATGGCGGCCATGATGCACGATCGAATGTCCCGTATTTCTGCGCTTCGTAACGAATCATGAAATCAATTGCCGTCAGCAAAAACTGGAATTTCAAGTAGAGTGAGAAAGATTGAATCTAGATTAACGGCTGATCGGCAAAAGCTTGTGCCTTTTCACCACTCGAGAAGTTAATCCCGTATTGTAATAATATCGGCGCGACGTGCGTAATAATAATACCACGGTCAACTCGAGTTGAGTATCACTGTCGAGTGTCGGTCTGTTGGGCAGGATGTGGGAGGTGAATGTCAAGGCTAACTTGCACTGGATCCCCCTTCTCTCATCGCCCGATCACCATTCGTCGCTGATTGTGTTTGCGTTCTCTTCGCTATCTTCTCTGTCTCGTTCGCACTGTTTTTTTTTTCTTTTTTTTCTGCTTGCTTGTTTTTTTGAACCTTATCGTTTTATTATTTCTTTTGTACTCCAGTCTCCTCTTTCCTCCTCAAGCTCTTCATCAGTCTAGCCTGATATCATCGTCCCTCTTTTCTCCTTCGCTGTTAACGCTACGGTCTTCATCGACAATTTTATTATTCTCGGCGGGGCTGGAGGATTGCAAATTTCAGATATCGATTGCGAGCATAACGGATTCAATGCAACGTCAACATTGCGCAGGGATAGTCAATTTGTTTCAGAGTTCGAGTTCATCCGCGAAACTTTAGCAGATAAGAATATCGCTGATTGCCAACTTCTGTGAAAAGGAAAATTCAGTAAAAGTTGCCTTGAAATACAGTCGCAAATTTTGGTAATTCTGTGTGAAAGAATTGCCGTTGATACGGGATAGTATAACGGAGGATCATTATTACACGTATGGGATCTATCGAGTGAAGGATATTAAGCTACGATAAAACTAATGAAAACGACGTAGAGAATTTCGCGGGGCTAATTCCACGAGTGATTCTGTTATTTATAGGCTTAATTGCCAATAGAATCACTATATTGCCGGGCGATAGAACCAGATAGTCCACTTCTTTGATCAGCAGCGACAAAACCAATCAGCGTGAGTAAGTGTATCATTGGTTCTTCGAGCAAACCGCGTTGCCATGGTTACTGCAGCGAGAGGAATACGACTGACCATTCCTTAGCTTCACATCTGCCTCCAGGTCGCTCTGATGCATTGCAGAATGT
The DNA here is from genome assembly GCF_021901495.1 of Neodiprion virginianus. Classification (NCBI taxonomy): domain Eukaryota; kingdom Metazoa; phylum Arthropoda; class Insecta; order Hymenoptera; family Diprionidae; genus Neodiprion; species Neodiprion virginianus. The sequence continues at coordinate 36,608,595 of NC_060877.1, read as the reverse complement.
CTTCCGGATCGATTCCAGTTCATTTGTCGACGAAGAAGAGTAGAAGACTCTATCAAGGTTGCGAATAAATTTTCTTCCAATATTTTTCACGCCCGTTTAAACGGCAGCACAAGGTCAAGATGGCCGCCGTTGTCTCACTTGCGATTTCATTTCGGCTCTATGATCATTTCCAGCGTTCACCAGTTATCGAGCGGTCATTCAGGGCAATCAAATTGATGGCAAGGACTGTTCAGATGTGATTCTGGCATCGACGAAGGGCAAACACAGCGTAAATTTAGCCTAGAAATTTCACTCGCATCTATGCTCACGGGTAAATTCACTCTTTTTACTCGGTTCACTCTTCATTTTGAGCACCATGGCTGATCGGCACGAAGGGTGATAAACAGTCGTCGAATCGGTGAATAAGGATTATCATTCATCCAAGGATTACGCGGCTGCGACTAGCAGGTACCGAACCAAACCTAACCTGGCTTTGAAAAAGAATTATTATCACAGTTTTATGACAGCTCAGGGACTCGCTCTTGAGTTTAATATAAATTGTTCGTTTTGCGAGTTACGAGACGGGGTCGGAAGGCATGGTGCTCGATTGGGAGAGCGAGAAGCTATTATACACCGGAGGGATATTACACGCGATATGCACTCAACGATGAAGAGCTAAGAGGGCGATCGTTTTGAACTCGACACCGTGCACCGAGATCCCGGCACCCATACATATGCATAAGTCTTCCGGATACGAACGTAAGGGTCAAAGTTGAATAATTGGGGTGATTCTCTGAGGAATATATTATGGAAAATGTGTTTCCCGATTTAATCCCTTGAAGCTCAATGCGATGGGATATCTTCCACTGTCAAAGACAGCGTATACAAATTTTTACATAAATCGATATTTCATTTAATGGTCCACTGCATATTTGAGATAAGAAACTTTATTTTGAATAAATCTGTGTATCGTGGTTTTTCATCTTTCTTTCCTCAGGTTGATCTTTCGATTGCTCACTGCAATTTCGTACCTACGATATATTGGATGAAAATCTTTATCGAAGTACAGGAAAAGAAGAATGAGTGTAGAATTCAGCCATCTGACACGTGGTCAAAAAAAGTTTCCTACCTATTTAGAAAAGACTCGGGAATTATAGGTTCATCCTCAACCGACAGTTTAAATAACATTATGACCATAATTAAAAAAATGTGCCCGTTTCTACGAACCCATTAAAAAATAGGTAAATACACTGGTGACAGTCTGGTCTCTTTTGTCAAGCCCTCATCCGTCTATTGTGCACAGTCATAATATCCGTAAAACGTTCTCGGTTCCCGGCATGCATAGTCCAGTCTTTGACATTTTAACCGTCAACGACCTGGTTGACCCGAGGGTAACCGAAGCCATCTGGAACAAGGTAAGTGTACCAGTTATTGACCCTGTCCCAATTATTGACCTCTTCTGGTTCTATCTGTTCGATCCTTAGTTCTAAAATTACCAAAAAATAACTGTCTAGTGATTGGTTTTAGCCATCGAGAAATTCACACTTATTGGTATCGTCAATTTATAATTGTGCAAAATAAAAGGGTCAATAACTGGTACACTAACCTTAAAAGACTATTTATTTCTTTATAGTCATTGCAAATTCACCCAGGCATGGATGAACAATATCGAAGGTGTATACAGCAACGGTACGAATTTCGTTGACAGGTGCGTAAGTGTTTCTTGCATGTAATATATGTACTCATCAAGAGCTATGCGGTGATATCGCGCCATTTCGAGTCCAATTTTCATCCGAGCTGCAAATTGGCCGACACGTTACGCGAGTGCAGGACACACACACACACACACACACGGTGCCTAATAACGCGATAAGTGGCGGCATATTTGCCCGGCGCTGGATGGGCGTAACGGAATAAGTGCAGACGCGCACAAGTGCGAAAGTACGCTTATTACATACACCGAGACGAGTGAATCCCGACGTATGCATTAAAAAGTAAAATCTAAATATTCGAGAGGCTCCATGGCGAACGGACAGGCGTTTAAATGGTCTTCCAGTGTATGAGAGGAGTTGAGTATAAAGCACGTACACACATCGGTCGAAGTGTAAATGTTCGTACAATTGTCGGGGGCAGGTCGGCTCCACTCAGGCGACCAACAATACGCGCATGTGGGAGTAAATCAGCGTGCGGTTTGCTGTACAACAGCTTGCCTTGTAGGCGACGCACAATGTTGCCGCTTGTGCATGTTTGATCTAAAAATACGTACATTAGGCGACAACACCGAGAGGAAACGGCGAATCTTGGAACATTGAGGTTCCAGACTACGCATGCGCCAGAGAGATTTCGAATTTTCGTGCAGGCTTGCCAACTCAACCTCCAGCCGTCAAACTCGACTTATTGAGGTTATGTGGAAGTTTTTTTCTCATGGTAATCAGATATCGAATATTTAACGGAGTCATTCGGCAAGACTTTACAAACATTTATCGACAACTATACGACGACATCGAGTCATCGTGAAAACGCAATTTCAATTCGATACTCGACGTCTCGTGTCTCGTTTCGATCACGTTTGCTCCCCTGCTTTGCAGACGAAAATACAGCGGCGACCAATAGAGTTCGATTATTTTGCGCATGCGCGAAAATGCGCTGATTATCTTTCATGATTCTGAAGCAGTTTGGTGTCAGTGCTTTTTTTTCTTCGGATTTCAGGTTGCATTTGTCGTGTGTCAACTGTCTGGGAGTCGGATTTTATTCAACTTACCACTGCAGACGATGGGCCACCCATACGTGCTACACGATTTTTCGCTTATTGCGTATCGATCTAGCCGACAGCTTCGCGTGGCTTCGCCTGCGCTAATATACTTTACAAGTGTGCAACACCTTATCGCACGCTTGCCGTAATAACTAAGTGGGCAACAATCAATTATGCATGACCTAGAGTCGATTAATCATATTCCTAGGTCGAAATTCCCGGAAATCAGGGCATTGTTCACTTGACAATATATCTAGATTAATTTTTTATTTCGTTTTGTTTTCTCTATTCTACCGTCGACTATATCCGCTATACAATGAACAAAAAGAATTATATTATTATAGAATGGAAACCGTATAATAATAGATGAAAAAGGAACGGCATTCCAATCTTATGTAACTCATTCGAGCCTGTTCACGTGCGCTTAGAATCTATTGTGTATTGATCGGCAAAGAATTTTGTTTCCTTAATTCCAAATCCCCGATCACAAAAAATGAACATAACAATATTGTTCGAGGACATTGCCAGAGAATTCGCAATTGAACGGTAAATGCGATAACATTTCCGTGCAGTCACGTAAGATCAGAATTTTCGTAAACTTTGCCTCGTGCATAATGCTGAGTGTGAACAATGGAAAGTAAAAATTGATTTGTACGGATTAATGAACGACTAATAATAAATTCTCACTTTTTTCTATCAAAGTCATTCGCTTTCCAATAAGATAAAAGCTTTCAATTTACTGTTAGCTTCAATACTTTTCACCGCGTCAATATTCTTCCGCTGTACAGAAACAATCGTAATTATCATAGCAGGCATAAATGGTCTGAAATAATGTTCTATTCGACCGTGAACAGTATTTCAAAGTGCATATAATTAGCTAAGTCCTCGTTATCCGACAAAGCGAGATACTAATTGATAAAAATATGAGTTTTTAATTATTCTAATAAACACGTAAGACCGATGTGTGTATGGGTGTCTCTTACGGACGTGTACCTCACTTTTGTTTATCGGAAAACAAGAACGCCGGACGAACGTGTGCGACACTTGTCCGTGTTCACAAGCCTTACACAATCGTAAGCCGCAGCTAGATAACGTCGAAGAAACAGGACGACGCGTCCGTTGGGAGCTGCTAATTATCACCGCATGCAGTGGTCGTCATTGGGATTTTTTTCAATTTACGATCTATCATTTTTTTAATCTTCTCTTCCGGTACTCATTTTGTTTACAACGATGAAGATAAAAGCTGTTGAAAGCAGAGCGCCCAGTTTCATTGTGAAAAGATTATTCCTGACGAGTTGTTGCAGACCTTATATATTATGTATGTATATAGATATAGATATTTGAAATGAGGTTTAGAACGCTCTCTGATAGAAAAGCAAAATTAGTTCTAATTCATTTTCACCATCAAGTTACACCCGTACCGTTCGATATTCTCTCTAGAGTATAGATCATTTATCCTTCACGCGAGTGAACATTAATCTTCGTACTGTTACGATCTATGAGGCCAAGCAATCCTACATAGTATAAGGTATATACCTAGTTTATGTTCCTTGCTCTCTCAAATTTCCAGACTCCATGGTCAATGATCCCTGACATTTTAAGGTTTTACGACCATTCGCTGGCGATAATTTTAACGAGTTTCGAATTTCAAGCCGTTTCTTTTTCAAGACCATCGAGCCGTTATCTTGAAGTGAAAAACCAAACAAGGGCTGGTTGTCCGAAATTTCTCCCGGTGAGTTTGACACACGGTGTTAAAAATTGAACCGATTGGTTCGAGAGGAATTGACAAGTAATATATGGATTATCCGTGTATATGGTGAAGAATCCGTTTGCGTTGAGGTTAATTCATGAACCCTCGTGGCGGCCATTTGTCTACGGCAACAGCTGAATTGCTGTAGAATAAAACATAACGAGCCTCTACAGACAACTGCTGCGGAAGGGAGGGAAGTACCGCAAAGTTGTTAGCGAAGGGTTGCATCCCCGCGCTGTTGAAAGTGAAAACGATTTACCGCCCGATCGATACCTACACCCTATAGGTACCGCGTACACGTGTGGACTGGGGTGGTTAATTTTTTTAAATCATTTTCTTTTAAGGTCAACTCAAAAAATTTGTGTCGGATACTGAAAAAAGAAAATTGTCGTAAAACCTGGAGGAAATAGGAAAATATTTAGAGGTCGCTACCGATTATTGTAATATTTTTTATTTGTTTTTACGCGTACACCTTACGGGCTTACGTATATACGTTAGTTTATTGTTTTTTGTACAGTGGTCCAGTTAATCGTTTACCGATCAATGGCAAACAGCGCCTAACGATTCCGCAGTTGGCTGTTCTCGTCTTTTATCCGAAAGATTAATCGCCTCGGAGAAATTTGGATAACAGTTTTTGCTACCGAAATAGGAATACCGCATCACCTTGATGTACCTGTTTCGTTTTCAGTACTGATTTTTATGAACAATGATTAATTGGACCACGATATGAAAAAAATAAACTTATATATCTATAAGTCCGTAAGGCGTACGCATAGAAAATAAATAAATAGTATGACGATAATCGGTAGCGAACTCTAAATATTTTCCTACCTCCTCCAGGTTTTACGACAGTTCTTTTTCAGCATTTGCCACAAATTTTTCGAGTGAGAACCTTAGAAAAAAAAAAAAGAAAAGTTTAAAAAATGTACCAGTGTAGACACGAGAATCTTGCAGCTTAAGAGATAAGTATGCGGGTGTCTGCGATGTACACAAAAATGCCCACATTCAGGTGGGTGTTACGTGCTAAGTGCGTTACACGTAGATACGCATGTAGCGAGGTATAATCTGAGCGTAGTCGCACTCAAGGCTTTTACCGAAACGATTGAGAAATCGGTTTACCGAATTGCCGGAGAATTTTTACCAGGCGATAGATTTAAAACGCACTTCCACGTCTCTGTGGGTAATTTTTTTATTTTATTTTCATTTATCATTCGTCTCTCGTTTTTTTCTCACGGATCTCCGCGCGGGTTTTATGAATTTTTCTAGGGCATTTATTTTTTTTTTTCCACCTTTTTCCTGTTACGCAAACGCGGGTATTTTGCACGCTCAAATATACGCCAACGACGGTAAAAAACTTGATCATTTTTGGCTTGAGTGTAAGCCTGAAAAGTGTCTGATCGTTATCCTCGTTTTATTATCATTTTGAGACTCGCAGTGTCACGATTTATGTTTTTTTTTTTCTTCATATTTTACTTTGTTTATTTTAATGGTTCTTTTTTTTTTACTGTTCTTCTCTTCTTCCTCGATGCGATACCTCGAATTTGTATCCGAATGGTTTCTCACATCCGGCTTTTTCCTGGTTTTGCCGCGGGCACCATATCCGAGCCTTAAATTATACGCGTGTCGTAAATTTTCAGGTTTTATACCCATCCGGAAAAATTGCTTCCAGGAAATCCTCGAGGATAAGAATCCATCCCTTTTCTTCTAAACCGTATCTCTCTTTCTCTCTCTCTTTCTCTTACTATCATTTCTATACAGGTGTATTATAACAGATACATGTGTAGGAATAAACTTTATAACAGTCTTCAAACATTCAGGCTTGGCACGCCTGCCAAAAATGATCCATACTTTTATACAGATTATACCAATCTTCGATCTCAAATTACATTTACAATATTTCGTCTGTTATATCAATCAACAGGATGTGCCGTCCATTAAACGAACAGAAAACCGGGACGCTGCCAAAAAAAAAAAAAATCAGAAAGTAATAACCACACAAATCGGCTGAAATAATTTTCTACATTTGATTTAACGTAAAATTTGTCAAGCTGAAGTCATCGACGACAAGATTCTCCACTAAATCAGGAAATATTTGTTCCATAAGTACGATTAGCAATTAGGTATTCGCTAAAAGAAGATTCATAAATTATCAGAATTTTTATTTATCATACGAGACCGAAATAGAGAAAATTCTGTGCAAGTGTATATCAGAAGGTGTTTTTAAAATAAAAGAAGAAAACTTCGCAATTGAACGGAAATAATATGATCGAAAATTGTAACAAAAAATTACTAACTTACATCGTTCTAGAATTGAGTGTTGAAACGGGTGATAAGAAGAAAAAAAGAATCTTTGCCTACGTTTAGTGAAGAGTTTAATAATTCTTCGTAAAAATATCAAGTTTGATTAAAGTTTGCTAACAAGTAAAAAACTTGCGAAATTTTTTCACACAAGTTAAAAACGAGTACCTAGCATAATATTCACGGGATAAAAGGAATGACGATAATCGTAACCGGGTTGATTAAATTTTAATAAAAATTCTTTCATCCCTTGCCGCGAGTGAAGTGGATGTCGGGGGCGACGGGATGGGCGGGGTTTGCCGGTAAAACGAGACGCGGCGCCAAGCGTCTCGGCGCCCAGACTTTCAGGGGCCGCACGCACGTTGACCGTGAACTGCAGGCTTCGCTCTGACTCCAAGAGGATAGATAAGCCGACTCGAATCGAAGTAAGGGTGAAACCGGTGCCCTGTCACATTACCGTCAAAATCAGAGATACGACCACGTCAACGCGCAGCGAATTGCATTTTCGTAAGAATATTTTTCACCCTAATTAGAAAAGCATATTTGTATATTAGTTTATAGATATAATCGTAATTTACATTTCAGAAAAACTCGAACGATATTTAAACACCGTCTTTGATATCCGTCTTTTGCAAATTTCAGGTACGAAAGGTCGAAAAGAATATCAATTGTTTCACATTCGCGTAGAAAAAGGAAAAGACCATCTGCAAATATTTGAAAAATCTTCAAGTTACGAAATTCTTAAAATTCACCGTACATCGTTGCGTATCTATGTTGGACCAAGAAGGATGATAAACGCGAGAAATTAAGCATTGGGAGAGAAAAAAAAAAAAACTGCACCTCAATGATTTTGTTTCTAACATCAGGTTTACCCCGCCAACCTTTACAAGTCGCATGCTTACCTATACAACGTCTGTAAAAAGTTTGTAGATTAAGGGTGATCGTCTTCGTCCAGATTTATGACCGCGAATCGCGTCGCGCGAGATGTACCAAAAAGTAAGATAACTTTTTGTTTGCTTGGTCCGTTCTTGCCCGACGTGCCCAACGGCGTGGGAAGGTGAAGAGAAAGGGGCGGGTGGGGGCGGGGGGGTGTTTTGTGCGCCGAGGGGGGTGTTGGTAGTTAAAGTTAGGGAGCCGCAGCCAAAATAACTGACGATCGATAAGTGCAAAGGGGTCCGTGTACTCCGTGGCGGTCGTAGTTCCCTGCCCCCTGACCCCTCCTTTCGTCCGCGCCGTTTCCCCTCCCCGCCCCCGCCCCCCGCGGCGTCTAACGGATTCTTTGCGCTAGGCGTCGTCGTCGACGAGAAAAGGGAGTAGGAGAGGGATATTTATTCCATGCAGCTTTGGGGCAGTCCCCTCTTGGCTGCATGCAGGGTATGGTAGGTATTCCATTCCTCCTGGATACGATCTATAATTTCTGTATATATGGGGTCACTGTATTCCCCTGGCAACACACGCTCCAAGCATCTTATATATTGTGGGTGGTGGTACACCCCTGAATTGTACCACGGCACTTTCCTCACCTCGTGGTCCCTTCCCGGGGAAAATACACCAGACTATCTCACCCGAGTGCCTCGGATTTATACCTACCATTGTGCATCAACCGGACACTCGTTGTGCCCCCTTTTGTACTCCCTGCCCGACGTGCTCGTGTGTGTTTTTATACGTTTTCACGTACGGAGTCTTGGGACACTCGTTTCAAATAATTGTTAATTGATGTTGCAGATGTTTGTAGGTTAGGTTACGTGGTTTGGACTGGTTTATATAGGATTAACTGAAGTTTTTCTGAACTTGTGGCAGAGGATTTTAGAAATTTCGATCTGAAATTCGACTCGAAAGTTTCAAAATCATAGGAGTAAGTTGGCGGTGAAAAGAATTGATATAACCAAAAACCGAACGATAGCTCGCGATTTGGATAATGTTTCAAGGTCTTTTGCATATTGATTCGTTGCGAATAAAGTCGGGCAGAATTCTGCACAAAGTAAGTTATATTCAAGGCATAAAATTGTCCAATTTAATTGAATTTCGTGACTACGAGACAGTTTTTATTACGTGTAGAAAATCGTATTTGGGCGCCAAAATTCAACATGGCGGATGAGATCGCCTGCAGCGCTATTTAGAGCGGGACATACCTAACCGAAAGAAAAAAGAAAAAATTCTCCGACTTTTTTTAGCGCCAGGATGAAACTACGTCGCAATAACTCAAGGACGAAATGTTTTGGCCGGAATAAATGAACGTTGACCGCGTCAAGCGCATCGAAGAATCCTTAAAATTGAGCTGAGCGGGTTTAACAGATAAAGAAGAAGAAGAGCTGGAAAGGTCGAAGAGAAGGAGAGAAGAGAATAAGCGATAGGGGAGAATCGAGGGACGCGAAAAATAAAGAAACGGTTAGATCGTTGCACGCGCAGTGCTCGGCAACGACTCGACATGTACGATGAGGCGTCGCTTCGTTCCTTCGGCGCCGTTCGTCGCGACGGGAACTCTTACAAGACTTACGGATAGGAACCGCGAACAGTTGCAGGGTCGAAGTTTAGAGCTTAGCAAAGGCGCCGCTCGGCGGGCAGAAAAGGCGCATTTATTTCGGTTAGAGAAAGGCGTAGTTTTCTCCGAACGTAATAAAGCAGGGTTTAAAAAGCGCGCGTCGCGGAGCGTCTCGTTACTCGCTTGCGAGTCTGCGCAGTGAGCGCGATATAAGTACAAAGGCGAAATTACTCGTAGGTATGTACCTATTTGATAAACGACGGGACGCGTGTCGTTTTATCTCACTCTGTTATAAAGCTCGTATATTAATCAGGCCGACGCGACGCTCCCGTAAAGAAGACGAGAGAAAACTTTGGCGCCGTTCAAGTGAATCACGTGTCGCGAAATACACCGCAAAACCAGCTCGTAGAAAACTTTTTACATCCGTTCTTATACACCGTGGTGTTAATTAACATGAAAAATACGTTCAGAGAACGAACGGACTATCAATCATTACCAACGATATGTACAACTTGTGTGCTGGTGTTTGTCTCAAATCCGTTTAACGGTCTCGGCATTGATTATTGTTTTTTAAAACTGTTTTTTGTTTATTCAAATCTTATTCCTACCCTTATTCGTTGGTTCTTGTAATACCAAACTCGAATATTGAAAAGAAAGTCTATTCAAAAGAAATATATTCAGATCACAGAAATAAATACGAACGACTCCGTTGTAGTTATCGTTAGAAAAACAAACGGGAAAATGGAGAAATAAAAAATAGTAAGACGGACGATACTTGCAAATGAATGCAAAGCCATTCCTCGCCAAATCTATACCTTAAAGGATTCCTCGTCCTGCAGCTTCGAGGAACTTCTTCGGTGCGCGAATGAAATCCAGACGAAAAGTAGCAGCGTTATGAGCGAGAGTTTGATGGGTCTGACGGATGGTTGGAAGAGGAAGAATACATCTATAAGGTAAGTGTATAGAGGCGAGGTTGAGAAAGATAGGCGGTCGAAACCCCCGCATATCGGATGGCATTCCACAGGGCGAAGGAGGTGAAGAGGAAGGAAAGAAAAAAGTAAAATTTTATCTTTTGTCAGTCTCCGACTGTATAATAAAATACGAGCACCATTCGAAGTGAGCACCGCGCGGTTTTACCCACCGGTGTGTGAGCTCTGTGAGACCACGCATTGTGCGCACACACTCACACGTTTGTATACACACGCATTCACACATATGGAAATTTCTCACAAACAGCGACGAAACTTCACCCACAAGCCAGCAGCTAACAGTATATTACGTTTTGAAACCTGTCCAACTAGTCTGAGAGTTCCCGCTTACAGACGTTAATGCACAACGACAATAATTCTCCGGACAACTGCACGCGGTTCCGGAGCAAAGGAACGGAAGTCCTTGTGCTTATTGCGTGGGATCTGACCTTCGAGAGAAAGGTCGTATCACCATTACGCGTATTTCTAGTTTTTGTTGCCGTACGGTAGGTTGTTCCATAAAATAAAAAAAAAAAAAAAAACAATTTTCTCCTATCAATATCGATTCATCTTGAATATCTCTTAATCGATTAGAGTTAGAAATATTCGGTATCGGTAAATTTCCTATAAGAATCTGTAGTTAAACAGTTTATAGGTAAAGCAGTTTACCAGAAAAAAAAAGAATCCAAAAATTTTCATGTTTTTTTTTTTTCTACGTGTTATCAAATGGAAAATGGACAAAATAAACGTCATCTTTGAACATCAATATTAATACCTCATATTTGGCGGGGATATTTTATTTGAGATGCTCTACCGAAATTTTGACGCGTGTTTGAAAAAAGTGCGTTGTTTTTTTTTTTTTTTGTTGTAACACCCTATTACACCGTCATCGAATATATTCATTTTTTACCATAAAATAAAAGCACGATTAATAGTAGGGCCTGATTTGACTGAAAAAAAAAAACTAAACAAACAGTTTCAATACTACGATAATGAGAAAATGTTGTATTTACAACTATGTAATTGAACTATAACCGGTCATTCCTATCAAATTTTCTAGAAACTCCAACGACATTTAAACCGTTACTGTAACGATACCTATTTTTCTCAAACTTCCCGGTGACCTTAAGTTAACAAATATATAACTTCTCAGTGCTTGACTGGAATTGGCCGGCGGCTGGCCGGCTTTGCCGCTGATTATATACCCCGCGAAACGACGGACGGATATTTCTGCCGGGGCTATCCAGGTGCGTGGTTTTGGCTGCTGCTGGTTCTTCTTCGACCACCCACGTTCGCTCTGACTTAATCTTGGACGTCCTCCTCCTCTACGTCGTCATGGAACACCCGCTGAGCTGGCACACCAATTAAACACACTGTTGTTCATCCCCCGTATGTGTGTTTCCTTGTTTTCTCTCCATTGGTTGGATTTTTCACGTTTGTTAGCCGTGATTTTCGACCATTGCCAAGTTCCGCAACCGAGATCTACGGACAGATTTATTCCTGACTGATATGTATCAGATATCTGTGATCTATGAATAATAAAAACATGAAACTCTCTGACGATTTTCTCTGCATCTGCAACAATCCCAAAAATTATACGTTTTCTGCGGTATAGTTTCTGGTTTTTCAATATGAAAATATAGGTGGTGAACCCAGCTTGCTGGAATTTGTGTATCACAAAATGAAGAACCGGAAGTCAGAGTAAAAATTTTAAATCTTAGTTTACAGTAATATCGGAGATGATTGAGCGGACTTGTGAATGGACAGTCTTCGCTGAAATGACGAAACATTAATTAATCGAAAAAGTATTTAAAACTCGACGTCAATTTGCGTCACATGGCGATATTATTTCCCCCGATCCAAGCGGCGGGAAACGGCATAAAGCAACTTGGAAATCAAGATGAAATCGCGCGCCTGCTGCACGTAATGTATTTCCGTAACGTATGACGCAAGAAAAGTTTTGAGGAAATGAGCGCGAAATTATTCGATCCGAGGATCATGGGAGGCAGGGACTCGTGGCTGCGCTGCATAGCCGTGGTGGTGGTGGTGGTGGTGGTGCTGTATTCATCGGATAAATTTAGGTAGGTCAAGTGCTGTGTGACGATGAAAATTTACCAGAGGCAAACAGGTGTGTAACGGAGCACGCGACGCACGCCGTGGGCAGATCAGAGTTGCACGCATGCGCGAGTGTCGGTGGCACGCGTCCCCGAAGACGAGTGTCAGGAAGACGGCAGACAGCGAGGTCCAACGGCTCGATCCGCGAGTCTCCTGCGGCCTAAAGTCGCCTCCACAACGACCAGCGAGAGACAAATTTTTCCCAAAATGGTGAAGAAAAAAAAGAAAACAACGCACCAAGAGCTGATGAGATTTGTGAAAAAAGCGATTTTTAAACTTTTTTTTGGTAAATGTTCGACCGGTACAATTGGACATGGAATAAGGGTTGCTGTAAACCTTCCTCAGACGCAAAATTGAACGTTTTTGAAAACATTACGCGTACTGCATCGATATTGGAGAAAAATGAACGCGAGGCAGTTTCGTAATACACGAAATTTATATAAACTGGAGAAATGCCAATTGGACGAACAAAAATCACATTTGACTAATTTTAACGAGGCGTAACCGACGGTTGGGCATAAAACAAAGTGGAAGATTCATCAAGCACGAAAAACTCGTCACGCATGTTTCAAGATTTATTCAATCTTTTTACTCAAGGTCTGCATCACTGCACAACCAAAGTCATAAGAAAACGAATCTGTTTTAAATTGAGTCACTCGAAGATCGCTGTAGGACGTTTTTTATTACACGTGTAACTCAAAGTCGTTACCAATTTCAACAATATGTACACATACCAAGTTACATCTACATATGTATTAGGGAAAATATGTTTCCTCTCACGATGAGAACACTGGGTCAAAATTTTGGATCTAAGGCGTGGATCACCCGTATAATTCAACGATATTATTCTGTTCAGGGTTGGTAATGATTGGTTAAGTTGACGTAAATCACCTCCGACATTTTTCCCGTATATTATCGTGAACATATAATTTACGGCTGATCAGCGTGTTCGGAGAAGTTAATATTCAGGTCAAATAACTCGGGTGCCATCGGAAACGTATTTCGTGCATCCGTTATATCATACAACGCGATTCTTCTTGATCATGTTTCACAGATTATTGCTACTCATTTTGTGTAAACGAAATGCGGTAACGACACGTAGATCAGCGATAAATCACGTCTGCCAATGATTTACCGCAGTATCGTACGCGACTGTAAAATAGCGCGAGAATTTTCCGTGCTTTTCGAGCTTTCCCAAAAGTTCGGACTCGAATATCTCGATTCGTTGTGGCAGCACCCTAACTCGGTTGGATAAGCTTGGCTTAAGGTGAGGTAAGCCGGCTGATATAGCCCGGAAAAAGCTCCGGCAAACTCAGCGCGACGTCTATCGTCAGGTCGACGCTGAGCGTCGCGGACCGAAGCGTAAACCTACATAACAGCTAGATGGTCAGGAAATCGGATACTAAACGGTCAGCGTAAAAGCGTCGAATAAAAGTCCAGAGCAAAAGTCTTGGGTTGAGAGAAGCCTGACTCTGGTCCGATCGAAAATCGAGCTTGCAGTTTTCTTCGTGATCTACATTTCAGCAGTTTTCGGATAAAATGGAGTCTCAAACATTTCAGAAGCCTTTGATACAACCGGATTCAACGATTCGTCCAAAGATTCGAAAATTTGAAGCTTGACTCTGGTTTTTTCGTCCGATCAAAAATCGAGCTTGCAGTTTTTTTCGCGATCCGTATTTCACCAGCTTTCGGGTAAAATGGAAACTCAAACATTTCAGAAGCCTTTGGCACAATCGGATTCCACGATTCGTCCGAAGATGCGATAATTTGACGCAAACACAAGATATTGGTGCGGAAAAAAGCAAAACCTGAGTGACACGGCATTGTGCAATTGTTTTCTCGATTCTATACGCGTCGATCGTCGCCGTCCGCGTTTCCGTAGACAAAGTGGCATCAGTCCCCCGAAACGCAATTATAGTCCGCTTAAAATAGATGTTGACTTCTCGCGGTCAGCGGACCAGCCAGTGGATCACCACTTGTCCGTCACTCTTTGTACGACGCAGGTTGGATTGGTTTTGAAAAATCGTAATTGGAAGTCAACCGATGACAGAACAAACGAACTCCGATTCACCGGAGAAAACACGTTTCCACCTCTTGCCTCGGAACTTGATTTTATTTTCTCTGCACGAGGTTGACTCTTCAGTCGGAGTTTGCTCAAAGTACTTGAAAAAAAATTGCATGTCACACTTCCGCATCATTCATTCTTCGACGATGTCTCTGGAATATTTTCATCTAGAAGGATGAAATTTTTATCCATGTTTCGTCCCTCGGTTTAAATCATCTCGACATCGCCTAGCTAGGGGTGGAGTTTTCACGCTTGAAGAAATTAGATACCTCCGCAACCCATCCGTACGATGTTGGTTGTTGGTCTTAAGTTAAGGCAGAGTTTTGCGTGACCGAGTTTAATATTTGAGAAGCGTGGATCTAGCGATCGGATTCAAGATCCAGAGTGTTGGCAGCGGGCGAAGCTCAAACCCGGGTAGAAGCAACGTGGGTTGGAAATTTGCCAAATAGGATAGCCGACTGGCACCGAGTGACGCGTGGCTGAGATAGATCTTCCGCGTGAACCACTGGAAAGCACATCGCTCTGAGCATAAGACTTCAAGGTTCGTCCAGTCCCGCACTAGGACGATAAATAAACTGTTACGCAACTCGAATCTACTCGACGAACATCGTTTTCTTCAACTTTTACTCTTCTAGGTGGTTTCGATTAGAGTGGTTCTCATCCGTGCCTTGAAATTTTTCGACAACTTAAGGTTCGTCCGATATTTCCAACGGCTCGAACGGCTTCCATCGACACGTTCCAATATGATTCGGTCCACTTTGTTTCATCGAAAACGTCTGAATTCGGGAACTCCAAGTTCATTTCGATTCGGTATAAGGAGTCTCATCAGAAACTCATAAGTTTTGCATCCACCTGTGCGACTCGAGTTACATAACAATGTATTTTATACTCCCAGCGAGATCGTTTTACACGTGAAGTAAAACCTGACGTGTTACTCGTGAAATTTTCGCAAAAAATCAAAACGCTGTAGAAAAGACGCGAAAACGAACGTGATGCGGACTGCGATATATCGACACCGTTGACCAACTCGTCGTTGAATGCGATCGTGACATGCGTTTCGCCATGGATGCGTGATCGTTGTACGTATCCTATATAACGTGTGTGATTGCGACGTAGAATCAGGTACGACGATTGCGAAATCGTGTATTGTAATTACGCAGTGTGTGTGGATGGTGCGGAGGGGAGGGTTGAGGGCGATAAAGAGAAAAAAAGGTAAAATAGCGTTCATCTGGTGTGAAACGAAGGCAGGATAAGATATGCGCATATACGTGTACGTCTACCGTATACCTGTGTAGCTTACACCTATTTCAAAGCGGAGGCAATTTAACCGAGCGTAAAGTTGTTTACCGTTGAACAATGCTTTGTCCCTGTGCATTGTCTCCGCAATGACAATTGGTAGCTAGACTAGCGATCATGAAAAGAGATTTCACTGCCGATCGTTCCGACAAAGTGGAGAGTCGCCCGTTTCGAAAAAGTTCATCAACGCAACGATTTTCGCGCTGTTTCCCATGGAATTGTAAAGCCTGAAGCGTGAAACGCGTTCTTTCAAAAATTACACCGTGAGAAAAACGTATTTGATACCGTGATGCGATGCTGAATTTTCGAATTTACCCTACAACGGACTTCTTTATACAGTCGAGTGGCAAAGCGGGGACCTCGACCAGGCCGAAGGTCGTGGGATGATGGAATTGGCGAAGAGCGGAAGTCTCGTACGAAACGACTCGATTCTTTAACCGAAAGCAAATGCGAGGGAGTCGTTAATTTATCTCTTCTTGCATGCGCGGTGAGCACTAATTGCGGAAAAGTGCCAACGTGCGACTAACCGACATTCTTCGTCGAAGGCCAAACCTGGATAACCGTTGTACAACTTGTTTATTCTTGGACGGGGATTTTTCTGTTGGGAAAATCAACGATTAACCGCAGTTGGATGGATGCAAGCTTTGCACACACACACACACACACACCAGGCAGATAAGATCCGCAGATATCGGCTGGACAAGGTCAATAACTGTTGACGTATTGTTTGTTGTTTGGTTAATTCGACCGACAAAGCTCGTGAAAATACGCCTTTTTACACTGACCGATAATAGAAATCGAATCAGGCATACATATTTGCATTGGCAAACATTGTACCGTTAATAATGATGTTTTCAGATAATATCGATGTGATCGATTGTTAATTAGATTAGCGATAATCGTTGAAGGGAAAGAATTGTTTAATATTATAAGTATTTGTATCGAAGGTCGCAAAACAATTCCGCATAACAATATACAATTTTGTTGCAGAAATTATACGCCGCGATCAATCACTGTGTTTATACTTGATACATATCAGCACAAAGTAAAATATAATAAACGTAATAAAATCTGATTATTCAGTAACAGATTTTTCATTTCAAAAGAAAAATCCAGCACTCATTCCAAACGTGGAAAGGAAGTAGAAGAAAAAGAAGAAGATATACGGAGGTCAAATCAAGTTCCGCTTATCAACTATTTGAATTCGTAGACCAACTTCATGGAACTTGAGCGCCACACGTATGTTATGCAACGCAGTTTAAGATGCTTCATGTATTTATAATTTGATGAAAATATATCAGCTTAAGTAATTGCCTCGCGATGGATCTATAATACTCTGCAGTATCGTACCCAACGAATTATTTATCGTCGTCGATGTATGTTACGCGTATGCATACGTACGTACATGTATAGGCTTGTTGGCGCGTGTTAAAATGTGTGCAAAGTGCACGTGCGAAAATATACGGCACACACACGTGTTTGTAATATCAACGTATATGCATGTACGTATGTACGTTGAACTTAGGTGTATCGGTGAAACGATACAACCGTCGAGGAGGGAAGCGAATGGCAAACACCTGAGCCAACAGAGTTCGATCACTTCCATCGCTCGCTGGTCTAATCTCGCTTCTTTTTCCCCGTTTCCATTTCCCTCCTCTAATCTTCTCCTGCAGCCATCGGATGGCTGCGGTTGACATTGCTTTCATTTCAACCACTTGAGCCAGCTTCCCGACTCCTTTCCTACACGGACACGAGTCTGGAGGCACATAATTTACAACGCTGCTCAATGCCACCAAGATTGCGGATCACTGTTTCCTTTATCTCGATAAAGGGCAGTGGAAACCCTGCGGTGAGACTTGCGAAAAGGGATCCGAAGAGCACAAAGGAGTTATTAACTTCGCCCGAATGGAAGGTTGAAAGTAAACAGTGCTTTTGAAGGAATCAATTCAGGGGTCGGTCATTGGTCATTATCGACCCTGACCTCTTTTGGTTGTATCCGTTTGACGTTTAGTCATAAAATCATCAAAAAATAAATTCGCGATTGGTTTCAGTCATCGAGAAATTCGCAATTTGTACCGTCAGTTTGTAAGGTTGCAAAACAAAAAGGTGAATAATTGAATATATATAGAAGTTTCTGAATTGGTAGACTTACCGCACTGCTCAGGAGAAACTCCTTAAGCAGTTTCCAGCGTTATCTCATATCGAAACGCGCGGCGTCATTCGAGCACACCTGAGTGCGTTGGACTTTAGAAGTTCGCTTTATCTGCTTTTCCGTTCGACTTTACTGCTGCAGTAAGATGCAAGAAAAAAAAAAACCCGTACACAATGAACTCTGGACATTGTCCTCGTACCTGATTCTAAGCGCGGATATGCCGCATGTCGATGTCACAATCTGTAGGAAAGTGATCGAGGAACATGCTTCAGGACTTGTCCAAATGCGTCTGCCGATAACTCATCCTATCGAAGCATAAAGGTCGCAAATGCCGCAATTCAATGACGGATGAGTCTCTCCTTAGATTCACTCTCGCATTGGGATCAACCGTAACGAGAAGAAGGAGTATCATGGATGAAGAGAAATCGGAGAACCGGTAGATATCACTGACGGTCCAACTTGTGACACGGATGTTGGGATTAATCAGTCATGCGAGATGCTTGGGGCTACTTGAACTGATCAGAAGACAAGCCAAGCAGAACACGGGATACAAATGATCCATAGATCACGATTGACGAGAGGGGATTCGAAGATCAGGCGAGACTCGAAAAGCAATCATATCTCGTTTGTCCGTTCCGTTTCACTTCCTGGAAACTCCAAAGTACCTTCACAAGTAATTCGACCAACTTTTGTCGGAGCGACAAGTCGATGAGATTTATCATGCGGTTGAAAACGAACCAGGAAGCGTTTTAATCGACATGCCTCGAGTATCCATGGTGCTAATTTATAGGGTCCGTTTCGCGACCCTGGGCTGCATCCATTAACCACGTGCGGCACGAGACCACCTGCAACAACCAGCAGCGGTAAAAGATCTTTGTTGCAAGCGTTGCAGCAGTTGCAACAAGTGTACAGCTTTGCGCCAGTTGCCAACACCGACCGAGTCAAATTCCAAAGAATAACAAGCTGCGCGTCGGTGCCAACCGGAGACGGTGGCCTAGCTGGTATCTCCTTTGTCTCAACAAATTTCAATACCATACAGCGTGCAGGTAGGTATGCATGATTACAAATCCTCGCCCGTGCAGCGTTAAACGTGTAACTGTAGTAGGTACCTACTCCAAAACACTCGATCAATGTCACACTACACATACATCTATGATAATATCCCGCGCGTGGTACCAAGGCGTGCTTGTATTCCAGATAACAAATAATCGTAACAAATATTACACGTAACAACAACAACAACAACAACAACAACAACAACAACGACGACAACGACGACGACGATGCGTCTCGTTTACAGCTAGACTCAGATTTTTTATTGCATCTACTTTTTTTTTTCCTTTTTTTTTTTTGCCAATCGTCGAGCTTTCGAGTTTTTAAAGTAAAATTCTGACGCCGGATCGCAGCTTCTATCTGCATATTCTTGTTGCCGAATATTTCAATTTACAATATCGGGAAAGTGTTTTGTTCACCTAGATCCAGGAACCACTCGTTCAATGTGCACTGAAGATCTCGCGCAGTCTTGCACGTATGCGTATATTCGAGCTTTCAATGTGGATATTGCAAGTCTGAAAATAACCACAGCGATGCTAATAATATTTCCATTGGCGAAAGGATTGAAATATGTGCCGAGTTGATAAAATAAACGACGACGATCGTATATACATATATATTTAATATTTGTATATCACTATTTCGCGCGAGAACTTTGTTTTTGGCAAAAACCAAGACAGCTTTTTTTCTCCCGATAATTTGGTAATTTTGTAATTTGACTTGGCTAATTTTGTCTCTCTCATCGCTCTTACCATATATACGTAAGAATATTCTGTAATTGTGGAGCATAATAATTTTTTGTCAATTTGCCGTCAAGTAGAATAATAATTTTCAAAAATGGTGATGTAAGATTCGTGCTTGTATTGAGAAAAACTAGTCTTGCAAAATGAAAAAGAAAACGAGACAAGATGCGATTGATCGTAATCGATTCGTTTAGCGCTGATAAAAATGGTGTTAAAAATCGTTGGACTCGTGCAATACACCGATCGACGCTACGCTTTGTTGTAAATATTAAATAAAAATCAAAGGCGGTATAATAAAAGAATAGCGAGTTGGCACGAGGTTTCCCTGTGGTCTTCGCATGGTTCGCCTCTTTAACTGGGCCACCGGCGAACGTATGCATGCAAGTTTCTACGTAGAGCCGATGTTGAATACCGCGCGTATCCGCACGTACGTATAATACTTGGATATCATGTACGCATGTAGGTAGTTAGGTATTACACAAACGGCAGGCTTACCGGCCGTTCTAGAAGCTTGCGGAACGAGAAACGCCTCCAAGCTCGCTTAACTTTGCAACGTAGGTTACAAGCCAGATGCCCGCGGGCTTGTATAGCGGACACCAAACGGCCCCACGGCTAAAACCGAAATAGCCTCTTGTTTATCCCTTGCCCCATAACTCCGGCCTCCACCCAATTTTAGTACATTCATTTCTCCTCAAACATCGCAAAACCGTTTCGCCAATTACGCGGCCATGAGTCCCAAAAATATCAATTTTTTATACAACGATTAGATTATCAACAGGTGTGAATTCGTTTTTCACTCCGTCACGGCGTTCGGGTGGAAATTATTTCTAAAATTTTCTACAAATTTTTTTGTGAAATTGGGAAATTTCGTGCAAAAACTTGTAGATTTTTATGAAAATTTTTAATTTTTTACTACATAATCTACAAGCTACTGCAATTCTTTTATCAACGAAAATTAACAATTCTTTACGAAAAACTATAGTTATATGCATATTTACAATTTTCTAAGAAACAATACGAAACGTTTGTAGAAATTTTCACCAGATAACTTGTTAGGATAAGTAATGTTACGTTCACGTTGATTAGGTAATACACCTAATTGACGACATACTGAAACCGCTGATAAATAGTTGTCGAAAATTATTATCGCACCGCGGTGCAAGGTTCGCGAATCTTTTCGATAAGCGCACTGATCGTACAAATCAGCTGACACTTCAGGGTGAGCTTATTAACTATACGCGATTCTTAATGATGTCGAAACTGCTAAATTAACTGTTCCATCGACCGAGTAGATTTATTGATCCTGAAACCCGCGGTTGCAGTGACCAGATATAAAATTGGACAAGTCCCAGAGCCGGAAATGCCGCGCGATCGCGAATCGGAGATGCTATGTATATATATATATAATTACACATACGTATACCTATACATAGATGTGTATAGGTTCTCTTACGTTGGAGAGCACGTGCACGCAACTTTCGATGCCTTGTAATGGCTCTGCGCTTACTCTTTATTTCTAACCACTTCACTCGTTCTAACTTCAACTCCGAGAGATCTTGTGTTGTTTCCCCACCTCCTCCCGCCCCCCTTCGCATTCGTATAATTAGCTATTTCCGTCAACGAAATTTTCGTTTTTTTTTCTCTCTCTTTCTCTTGCATACATGGCATAATTGTACAAAATTTGCATTCAACAAGATTAACGAATTTAATGTTAGTATGTTATTGACCAAACGTTACTGATCCTGTAATTATAGTGTATACATAAGAATATTGAGAAACTGAAATATGTAAGGTATCGATGAAAGATGGAACATAGTTTTATAGTAACGATTAGCGAAGCGTAAAAAAAAATTTTAACTCTGTAACAGAGGTAAGGAAAAAAAAAGCAAACTATAAAAAAAAATCTCTGCTTGTTGCACTTACGTGTTTTATATTTCCTGTAACTAATTGTTTTTCGATCG
Source organism: Neodiprion virginianus (assembly GCF_021901495.1). Lineage (NCBI taxonomy): Eukaryota > Metazoa > Arthropoda > Insecta > Hymenoptera > Diprionidae > Neodiprion > Neodiprion virginianus. The sequence goes on along the minus strand of NC_060877.1, from coordinate 36,586,981 downwards.
ATCGTAATCGTTTTGTCGATTAATCGATTAATCAAAGTTGCTTAATAATAATTCTGCAAGTCGGTCAATCGATATATGAATAAAAACCGTCCGTTAATCGATTAGTTGGAAAAAACGATTAATCGATGAATCGCACAGCACTATTATACGTACCAAGGCAGACTCTGAATCTCTTTTCGCTTCGTCCCTACGTTATTAATTAACGTATATTACATTAAACCAAACTTGTAACAAGAATCAGTAATCTAAACTTCCGTTTCTCCTTTTCTTTTTTTTTTTTTTTTTCTTTTCTTCTTTCTTATTACAGAGCGAATTGCGAAAGAGATCGGTGGCTCGAGGCACAAGCGGTCCAGCGAAGCCGGAGGCTGAGGTCGTTTTGAAATATGTTGCGGGTCGCCACCGGCTGAGCAGCTTAAGGGAAACGGAAAGAGCCTGGCGACCACCACGACCACCGGTAGTCCGGGCGGCGGTTCGGCTTGGCAGCCTAAGATTTTGCGGTCCAGATGTTATGACGTAGAGGGGATTTCCTTCCACCGGTAAAGCGGACGCCGGTCGTCGCGACGCCCGGCGCAACCAAACCCACGTGCGCGGCGCACGCGTTAAATTAGATGCTAATGCTCGTACGATACTCACGGTTTATTATCCAATCACGAACTGAGCCTCGAGAGAAGTTCGTCTTTGTCATCCAGGAACAATAAAAAACTAAAAAAAAAAAAAAATAGTAATTCTCAATCCGAAATTGATGAAAACATCGTTGTCAAGTTTCATGTATAATCAGAAACTCTCGAAGGATTTTTTTTTTGGATTTGAAACGAGTTTGAGTATGGCTTCGAAACATATCGATGAGACGCGAAACTTGTGAACGAATTTTAAACAAACGGAATAAAGTTTTCGATAAAATCGGATAGTGTATTTTTGAAAATCTGCTGTTGGGTATACCAAGTTCGGAAATTGTAACTGTTGTTATAAATTGCTAAGTGAATAATCAATTTCTTGACTTTTTCAGACGTATTTTTATTTTAAATGATATTCATCCAAACAATATCCTGACAATGAGGTAAATAATTTTATCGACCTGAGAATATATTCCAAGCTTCGGTACGAAAATTTTCAACTCAATCCGATCTTCGTTCTATTCTGTTCATTTTTCTTCCGCAACTGCATCTTTATTTGCGCCGAGCAAGACTTTCACTCGTTTATTGTACAACTTAACCTCAAATATTGACGATAACTCGACACGTACAAATATGAACACCGATATCGTTATACATATCCGGGTTGCGCGTTACAAAACGGAATTTGCGTTACGATAAAAAGAAATTAAAAAGCGACCAAGCGGTTGTTGGGTTTTATAAAATAGACGTTAATCCCGCGAAAAGTCGCGCGACTCGCAATCAGCCACCCTACCCATAATGCACCGGTTTTAACAGTTGCGCGCGCAACTCGCACGGCCGGTCCGTTGTCCCCTTTGTTTTAAGTTTATCTTTAGTGCAACCACCTTGTGAGCTCGCCTGGGGTTTTCTTATCTTCGTTTTGTCCCTCTGCATCCCCGCTTCGCCCCGTCGCGCTGTCGTCAACCACCCTTCTCTTCTCCTCCTTTTATAGAACACATTCGTATATAGATAAATATACGTAAGTACGCATACAGAGGCGTTTGTTGAAACACGTGCGGCTAGCGAGAGCCGTGGTACAGTTTATTTGAAACCTACTCGCCTTTCTTGTTTCAAACTTATTTCTTGCGCGATTTGCGCGCCATTCGACGATATTCATATGACAGCTTTCCTCCGTTTGCCCGAGTAGCATATTCGCGGCTTTCATCAAAAACACAAGTGGGTATAATTTATCGCGCGCATATTACAATGCGAAAAAAACGGTGGTACGATTTTTTCGTTTGCTTTCCGTTCTTCAAATATATTTTCCTCAGCCTCCAATCGATCGCTAGACTCTCGACGTGGAGAAAATTGCTTGACAAATTGCCCGGAATCGGATCAAAATAAATACATATTGACAGCCACTGTGATTAAATATTTTCAACTACCATTTCAATTAAATTCATTGATTAAAGTTCTCTCAATTCGTATAACATTTAACTTACAAAAATCGACTAACGCATCTACGTTATAAGTCATCGATTTCAATATACTGAAACGAACTTTGTCCAAAATTTGAAAAAACAACAGAACGGACAAAGAATATTTTCCTTTGTACAGTTCAGCGTATCGCTCTGTCTTTTCTGGGTGTTTATTAGGGGTGTACTGGATACACAACCATTAGAAAAGCGAGATGCGGTCGAAAGCTGCATCTGCGCATCATTTGGAGGTATTATTAGGGCCGAAACGCGGCTCGCGAAGCGCAACGCGGCATATTTCACTTGTCTAATTCTTCTTGCATCCAGCGGCAGTGTTCAGAACTTTCACCTTTTGTCGCTTTATTTGCCGCCCCGCCGCTCGCCGCGTTGACCTAGGCACAGCTTTTCCCTCACAAGCCTTCTATTCGCCCGAGGTTTTCCTCTCTTTTTCCGCCCCCCTCCTCAGATCGTGAAACAGGCTGTCCTCTTGTTCCGCTCTTCGACTCTCTAACTGCGCAGTTCTGCACCGCTCCTGATGCGTTTTTGCAACGCGCGGAATTAACGCTTCCCCCCCCCCCCCTTCACCCCCCTCCCTGCAGCTCCATTTTCAACCAGTGGTTGACGGCTCTCCGAATGCCAAACGCACGCGTTTTGCTGTTTTATTCAACAGCTGACAAAGGAATTCGATTGCAGCGGACGTTTTTTAGGCATCTTCGGGTACTCGTGGGTGGATTCTGGGAATTGTTCCTCGCTTAGCGGTGGATGTGAGAACTCTTATTTAGGGGGGAGGGGGTAATCTTTTGAGAATTTTTGCAAATCGAAAAATTTTAAGAATTTTAGAGTCAAACTTCTTGCAGATGGTAGTTTTAATTTTCGCAAGTCACATAGAGAAAAAAAAACCGTCACAATAATTTTATACCTTGTGAAGATTTTCTTTGTGAGCAATTATAGAATTACACAGAATTTCGAGCCTCATCGAAATTGGTCCAACGATATGTATTGTACAGTGTAATTGATTGAAAATATCGTTCCGCCTGTAATTAATTCCTACGAGTCTTTATTTTCGAAAATTGAACTCGATTGGCACAAGTTTTTATTGGTGCATCGTTAGAAGCGTATGAATCGTATTGTGGGATCTTTGTTATCGAGGAAATAGGATTTCAACGGTCGTAAATACCTCGGGAATTAATTTACGACGGCTATATCGTTGTCATAAGTTGTATAAATTTTATAACCGAGAAAGGAATATAGGATACCTACCCGCAGTAAAAAAGTACCTTATAAAGCAATAATGTATATCTAGTAAAAGAGTTTGCCCGTCGTGCCAGCGGGAACTCTGCGACCGGTATTAATTCCGCTATAAAACCGCGCGGGTTACGAATTTCGAATAGCTATTTGATACATTCATTCAAATTTCAATTAAAGAAAGAAAAAAAAAACGACAACCAAGGTTCACCATTGGTCAGAAATACTTTTCGTTCCAATTTTTTCATTTTTTCTTCCAGCAATTAGTGCTCCGTTTTTGTCTGACGCAGCGATCGACAAGTAAGTATGTCAAAATGGTTGCCTGTTTCGTCGCAAAATCGATGAGGGATAAATATAAGGAAGAGAAAGGTTGTGGCAAACAGAGAGGATAATCTTGACAATTATGAACCCGAGGTGAAATGACTGTGGTAACAGTGATACAAGCGACTACGAGTAGGTATAATCTTGCGTAGGTATAATATTATAGATGGTGTTCCGAATAGGATAGTTTCAAAGAATTCTAAGAATCGGCGAGTATAGTTTGTAAAATGAAGTCGGCCGCAGGTTTGCCTGGAAATAAAGAATATATAACAGAGAGAAATAACCGGTCCAGCACTTCTCGGTGATGCGGGATGCGGGATGTTGGTCGGTGGTGGTTGGCTCCGGACCAAGTATTCTAACACTGAGTGATACGCGTATATGTACAGATATACATGCGTGCCCGGGGATCTACACGCCCATCGTGTGTAACATAGACACGCTTATCTACATATCGCGAAACGCCTAACTGCCGAGGAAACAGCTCGCCGCTTTGTGTTATAATATCCGCGCAGGTTGCCAGTGTTACATTTCGATGAAAAACACGCCGATTTATCGTCTCCTCGGATTCACCAAAGAGATTGGTCACCTTTGTCGACCCATCGTCGACCATCCGGTGCTCGGTTTCGCCACTTCCTTATTCCAAACACCGTTTGAGCATATGAAACCTGCATATTTAGCCCCAGCTTCAGTCTGTCGGGTCTTTTCGACGTATCCGTCACTTTGAAATGGAATAGCTCCACTTCAGAAGTTCACCTTCGTTGGAAATACTTTGGATAGGCACGAATCTCTTTCAGAACTTCTTCATCGCCAGATAAATCCCTTCTCGAACTGCGACGCAGACTCTTAACCCGGTCAGGAGTCTAAAAGTTCCATTGAGGAATTAAACTCCTCATTGAAGATCAGTTTTTATACATAGATACTTACGATCAATTATTACGAAGTAACCGACGATAAACATCCATCGTCTCACTCGTGACGGTCACGAGTTCTTGTTTGTTCGTGAAGTTATAAGCATGATGCATAAAAATATCGAATCAGTCTTGCGGTGTTCTGCAACATGTTCACCGTAATTGTACGAGTGATGCGGTTTTCTGATCAGTTTTTGTCGGCTCGACCGGACGCAACATGTTGATATAAATATGTATTGGTGGGATCTTATCAAGACCGTTATTTCGTCTCTAAGGTATTCACACCCTTTGTTACATCAGAATGAGAGGAGAAGAGAACACAGTAGTTATGATCAGATGGAAAGATCGTATCACCGTAACTCCGGATAGTTCGTTAAATGACTTTTTCATATTTTCACGAAACCCCGGAGGATTTCGAGATTCGGATCGTGATTTAAACTTCCTGCGACACGCGTCGTTCGGCTCACGTTATAAACGTACCTTATGTCAAAACCCTTGTTCCGAAACAGTGAAGCGTGTATAACATCTTCCGAGTAGCAACGGCTCCATGGTCCGAGGGTAGACATTCCGTACAGAGGACTCGAAAAGAACTCCTAACCGCATCCTTTGCCGCACGATGAGCATACTTGGTATAGAGCGAATATAACGGTCATTATTCATTAACACAAGAATGGAATTCTCCCCCATCACCGTCTGACGGTCCATGGGCTCTATTAATACTTCGGTCAGAGAGACGAGTCGGTGCAGTTGCCATGTGTAGGTGAATCTCATGTGCCGCCAAGAGCCACAATGCCTCGGTCCATTCCATCGCCACGCCACAATGACCGTAGAGCATTTATTTGACACGTTGGCTATTTGACCCAAAGAGATCAAGGGGTTACACGAACCAGCATGGAGGGTTCCAGGCTCCTAACTCATCGAACCAACACACACGTGACATGGAGATTGAAACCACCACCACCACCATCGTCACCAGCCTGCAACGTGGTTGTGATGCAGTGACTCACGAACACGTGGTTACAAATTACTCTTTGCGTATCGGTTGTGCGTAGAGCTTCTTTGCACCCAAGGCATCAGCAGACTCCGAACCTTTCTTATAACTCCTTTGACTTCGATTCGAACGCGACTACTTCATGACCATAACCAACGATCAGTGTATATGGTATACCACGTATACTATATAGCGTGTTTACCAGCGATCACCGCACTCCCATTTCAACCAGTGCAGCAGTAGATGGTACGAAATCGTCCCACAGACGCTCGTATTTTCTCCCACAATCAGTCGAGTTATGTTCTTGGGAACCCTGCCTCTCTTCCAATATTACACTCCTGCAGTGGTGAAATCTCCGCTGCTGTCCATGTAATACCACAACAATATATAACTATTCTCCGCTGAAGAAGAAGAAGAAGAAAAAAGCACGCACACACAATTCACGACTGATTAATGTTCGGATCTTTTTATATTGACCCTCTTCAGCCGAGCATCGTCGTTGTAAAACAAACTTCTGAATCTCTCTGCTAGGTGAAACGTAATATCTGAAATTGAACATTTTGTAAATCAATAATGATTATCGAAAATGGATGACGTCCTTCGTCAGTCAATGGCGAAAAATTGTGAACCGATTGTGAAATCAAAATTCTAATCCTGCTTTTGTTTTGCATGCTGCGTTGGGTGACCCAATTTTAGTTTTGTAATATCTCCAACCGTAACGGTTGCTGGACGGTACAACCAAACCTTATACCTACAACACGCGAGGAGATAATCATCGAAACAGATGTTTTCACGCATTAATTTTTTTTTTTTTTTTTTCTTCTCGTCCATATAATTTAGGTACATACATACATGCGCCGTGAACCTTGTGACGTATATAATATTTATGACGTAGCTCGACGGCCGTTTCTAACTAATGGTGTGATGACTCTAAGGTCCACAAAACTGCCAATGCACAGTGGTTCTTTATCTATTTATTTATAACGTGTGAAATGCGTTTTATATTCGACTCACCATCAGATTGGACTGCGGTTTAATTAGCGTAACTGGACTAATTGTAAGTTGTAGCTGTAAAGATAATATTGAGATTTTCGTGAAAATAATAAGGCGAGGATTTTGGTTTTCTTATTTTGATGCTGGTTGTTTAGGATTGAAAAACATCGAGTCTCCTCTTCGGGAAGAATGATACAACGGTGCGATTACTGGCGTCGGTACATCCAAGTTATTACAGATATGGGATAGCCTGAAAGAGGCATCAGCGTCGTTATCAGCGAATATAACGCATGAGTCATTATTCTCGCTTCACCGAATAGAGACTCGCTAGCACGAGCATGCACTTTGCGGACTTTGCGCTTTTCGCCTTTGTAAACGAACAAAGAATCTAGGTTGGCTGACGATCCCGTCGCAAGCAGGCGCCTTCAGGACCTGCGGCTTGACGAGTCGATAAGCGATAAGGACCCTGATTGTGGTTAATAATTGTGCAGTATGCATACACATACATACACACACCTTGTACTCCGTGAAGAAATATTGAGCGGATCATGCGAGAATTGCGGTTTTGTCGTTGTCATCTTCCTTTCTCTCTCTTTCCTTCTTCTCCATCACAACGAATATTTATATCGTCACAATGCCGTTAAACTCGACATCATGCCATTCGTCGTGTCAAACCTCTTGAATCAGTGCCCAATTTCTTTATTATACACATGCCGAGTGCTCGGGAAACATTCAATTGTAACAGTTGACAGGAGAGGCCGATTCTGGGTACAACTGAGTGTCGATAAATGTCGGTACAGAAGGCGATTCTGGATATAGATTCCTATACCGACATTTACCGACATTCAGCTGCGCCCAGAATCGGCCTCTTCTATCATATAGATTCCCTTACCGACATTTACCGACAAAAAAACTCCGTGCCTGGAGAAAAAAAAAAAAGAAACGAAAATCACGAAATTCATCGTCAGCTGTTACGTGTATTCGTTATATCATGTATACTCTTTGCACTTATAAAATCTAAAGTCGTCGGCAACGACGGATCGTGCATTAGAGAAATAGCGGAGATGAGATCAAGTTTGCGGTAGGGGGGGCAGGAGAAAATGCAGCAATACGGAGTCTGGTCACATACGCGATGGTAAACAGGCCTCTGTGCTGTGCTCGATGTATCGGCGACGACGAATTCTAGCCAATTCTCAATCTTTTAAATCGTCGAACTTTGTCCCGTGACATTTTAATCACGAGGCTAAAAACGTATATAAGAACGATGCTGAACTGAAACATACGGGAAATCCCTGCGTTTGATACTGCAGTATACTCGATAAGAATTTATTACCGTCAAACTGTAAATATAAATGTATATTTATAATGTCACAGGTCGTCTCGGATCATCGATGTTGAGGATAATCGTACGTTCATTCGGATAAATTCACAAATTCTCATTCTTTGAGACTGTTGCAATTTATGAAAAAAAAACACAGAAGGATAAATAAATTAAAAGCTCAGATACTAAATGGATTTTACTTTTCGTATTTAGTTAATCGATGAAAAAACAAATCATATGTGATCTAAAAAAATATGCTTTCACAATCTGCAAACACTGACAATTATACAATTTTTTATAATTCCGTACACCGATTATTAACGATATTCGAATGAATTTAGTATAAATATTTCGACGACAGTATAATTTTAGAATATAATCTTACCGAATATAATCTTTCTCAACGCTCCATCATTTCGATAATAATTTGTTACACGAATGATTTTCAATGCAGTTAATTAGCGTTAATTGTTAAACAAACGATACATATATATATATGTATATACCTATAATACGATGGGTATAATTTCGATTTGCAAAAGAGAAGAAAAGGGCACGGCGCGTCGTCTCGTAAGATTCGGGCAGGCAATAAAAGCTGCATGAATTCTACAAGCTCTGTAACGAAATTGGCTTCGTATTCACATACATGGCAGAATAAGATAATCTTTCTCCGACTGAATTCTTAATACGCTTTACATGTTTGCATACCGCGATGTATATATATATATATGTATAATTGTATACATACATACATGTACGTGCACTTCGGAGTTACGCGAGGCGATGAGTAAATAATTACATAAACCGTAGGATGTACTGAATATGGTAAATAAAAGGCGGATAAACGCGAATAGCGTGGCATTGAGCTGCTCGTTTCATTTACTTTCTTGATCTTCTTGACCTTGTGTGACAAATCTCGGGATATGCGAGCTTTAAGACGCGTGGGAGAGAAGGAGAGTGACGCGCATGCCGATGTTGGATAGAAAAGAACCGGCCCTCCTTCCCCGGAACTTGGTCGTCGCCGTAAGTCTGCAAGCTCAAATTTATCCCAAGCTCGAATCTTGCGATCAAGCGCGTGCGAAAAGGAATCCGAGCCGAATAGGAGGACGAGGTTACGGAATGAAAAAAGCTCCGTTGGTGAAAAAAGTTATTCGAACCGGTTATTAACGAGGAAGCGGCTCCGTCGCCTTCGAAATTTAATTCGTATCTCGTTTATTTTCTCTCATTTCTGCAGATCTTTCAGACCCATCTCTGCAGGCCTCGATGGCCGAAGGGTCCAGCCAACCTTGACCAGATCCTGTTCCGAGCACTGCGAAATAATAAAGAATTTAAGGAAAAAAAAAACTTATCTTGGCAACGAACTCGAACAGAGTATAGAGGTCGGGTCGGGTTTAAACTTGCTTACCGTTAATACGCTGGAAATATGCAACGTTTACATACGCAAAGCTTTCACGATAAATCAACAGAAGATTAGTCGATGCCCGTAAATGCATGAATCCTGGGAAATGGTATCTTTATACTGCAGTCTTACAATCGCGCCAAGAAAGAGATAAAGAATGGCAATGAAAAAGATTTCATTTCTTGTTGTAGTATACAGTAACTGGAAAATTTCAGAAAAATTAATATCGCCACGTTAATGGTTAGAATATTTTTCATGCAATTACAAGAAAATATGGTACAAGAATAACTGTTTACTGCAACTTCGATTCTGTTTATTTGATTGACTGCATTTTTTCGGTCGAAAACAAAAAATATACGGTACAAACGACGACAATGAAAAAGAATAATAATACAATACTAGGTTTACCGGTGACAGCTATGCAAAAATAATTTTCATTTTGTATCGATAATAATATTTTGTCGATTAGGATGAAACAATGAAGATAATTTTGATATATCGCTAAAAGATCCATTCGGATACGAATCTATCGTTGTAAAATTAATTATTCCGAACCCGAAACATATCGGATGGAAATAAATTTGTATGGAATAAAACAAAATCTTTTCACTAACGCCAAGTAAGATAATTATTTGATATACACAAGAAACAAGATCTTTTTATCTCGAAGAAATTCGAAAGAATTTTCTTTACGAGTGTTGGAATGGGGTTAAAAATTCCTGCGTAGAAACGAAAGCGATCTCGAACCGTATCACAGAGCTCGTTAGTCAGGATCGGAATATACGTATATGTATACCTCTTCAGGCTCGCTGTAATCTGTGTTTGGTTAACCAGCACGTGTTTGTGCAGCTTATCCATATCTAACGTAAACCTTGCCTTCGACGTACTTCGATCCTTTGTTGCAGCTCTCAGAGCCGCGAAGCACGCTCCTAAACTATTACAAAACTTCTCCTAAAATGGCGCATAATTTATAATTCGATGTAAGAATATCGTGGGCGCGACCTCCTGTCGGACACAAGTCCAACAACACACACGATGCGTTCGTTTCGACAATTTTATATTACAGGTTCGTGTAACAGGGAGTTGGAAATTGCGGCTGCAATCCGACTGGATCGATTTTATTCTCAATTTTGTTTCTTTTTTTTTTTCCTACTTTTAGAACATCAAGGAGAAGTGAGCAGTTGGATGAACTACAAATTGTCTGGAAATTGTCAATTCTTCACAACCGTTTGGCTGCTCGCCATTCCTTGACCGGTAGTCGTCTATTTCTATCAGAAACTAATTGATTTTAGTAAGAAATTTCTCGTTGCCTTGAAAATCCGGATACGAGTTGGGATCCAAAGATGATAATATTGCACTGAAATTTTTAGTACCGGTTACCGCAGAGTCCTTGACTATTTTCATTCTTTACCAAAATCGAAAAATACAGTTCTAGGTAGAAAATGAAAATTACTTTTCTAGCTGTTACCGGAACGTCTCGTATCCGTTGCTGTTCTTTCTCATTACGATCGCTGTTGCTATATTTTCATGTAACGTTGCCGTTAAAGCCGTATTTAACTAAAAAACTGATTTTGCGTTGCAATAACCAATAAAGGATCGAAAATAGCGCAAAATGATTAGGCGTACCTCATTTTTCGTAATCCCAACAATTTTCAAACATTTTTCTAACGATACCTGTTTTACACAATTTTTCTAGTCACCGTAACAAATGAAATTTTTCTCAGTGTGATGAAACTCGTTCGCAAACGCAGTTCACTTCGCGACTTGATTTGCTAAACTTAATTTATAATTTTGTATTTTAAACCGTGTTCGGTATCTGATTAAAGGAACTTTGAAGAAATAACAATTTCGCTACACGTTTTACAAAAATATTTCCATCTTCTAGGTACATACGCGTCTACGTTATACCTACGATGGTTTATCTTCGGTCGAAAGCGTATGAATTCCGAGGACTTTTTATTATTCTTCAAGCATCATAATGCCGGGACAATTTCCTTCGGGGTGAAAGTGACCACCCTGTATACAACAACCGTAATATGCATATGTGTGTTTACGATGTATGCAAAGTAGACGTATGCAAGTATTATGGTATGCGCTGCGGTTGAGTAGGGCAAGGCTGGACTTTGTACAATAATCTCTTTTCCATTCCTCGCCTTGATGCACGAATATATATATATATATTATTTTATATACACGTTTCATGCATATCCATATACCTGTATAAAACCATTGTGAAATAAATATGACGAAACGAAAGAGTATAATATACGTATAAAATCGAATCAAAGAAGAGAACAAATACAATTGTAACATTTTAAGTGCGAATGTTTCTCGTCAAATCGTATTATTTTTCACTTCAACCTTGGCGTACTTTGTACAACAATTTCTCGGAAAATTGTTTAAAAGTATAAAGTCAAGCTTTGAAACTATTCATCAGAGCACGAAGAGAACGTGTATATATTTAAACCGCGTATCTTTATCCAGGTACAGATAAGCCTCGCACGCAAATATTTAATGTCTACAAATATATACTCACATACGTATGTATTTGGCAGAAATACGGGCCGATATACCGAGAAAGTTACAAAATATATTTGGCAAAGTTTTTCATCGGCTGGAAAATTGCCAAACAGAAACTTGCCCACAGTCTTGCTATAATTACATAATATATATTTGTAATTATATACATGCGTAGATATATTCTAGATAATGTCGTCTGGTTATTGTTTTTTCCTCTTTTATATTTGCTATTTATATTCTTATTGGCTTTTCTATGCTCGCACGGTCTCGAAAGTTCGATTTATTCTGGCAAAAGTAGCGCTAACGGTTTTTCCAATTTCAATTGTCGACGTTAATTTTCTTTTCTCGCTATTGTTGAGTAAATATTTCATCAAACCGATCATATACGAGAATACAATAAGCTGACTTTTCAATGCCTTTGACACGTTATTATTTTTTATTTATTTATTCATTAATTTTTTTTTTTTTTTTATTTTTTCGTGAAATGAATAGAATCGTTCGCATGTCGTCGCTTTTAAAAATTATCTCTGTACTATTATGTCGATAATAATAAATGCGTGTAACATTGAGGATGATTAAATCGGCACTATTTGTGCAAATTTGCACAACTGTTAATACGTAAAATATCGTTGCAAAAGTCGTTCCGCGGCGTGAAACGCGACGACAGATTTTCCGCATATCGTCGAACGCTGGCCGGAATTTAGAAATCGTGCGAGTTGAAACAGGATAATAAAAAACGGGGAAAAATAATAAAAAAAAATCATTCCACAAAGATTTTCAAAGTACAATCAACGATCTGACCATTTAATGCAAAAACCTCGTCACCGCAAATCTTTCGCCGCTTTGTGCGCGTGATAATTTTTCAGAATAAAGGATAAGAAAAAAAAAAAAAAGTGGTCAGTCGGGGAAAATTCAAAAGAAATGACAAAAGATAATTCGCCTGTGCTAATTATTCTACAAATATAAATATATCCTTCGTCCTCGAGCGAAAGAATTATTCCCACAATGCTTGGATAAATAAAATATAATTGTATTTGAATTGTAATAAACATCTATGAGTGTGTAGAAATGTATAACATCGAAGAGCTAACGGTAAATTCTATTTGCTAATTCCTGCATAAATGTATATATATATATATATATACATGTGTGGGCGCTGCCGCATATATGAGGCGAGGTTAATTAATATCTGATACCGTAATTTATTAGCATGCGGTACAAGTAAGTATTAAACGGTTTCGCTGCCTGTTTAACTCAACATTTAACCAGGAACTGTTCCCCGCAGATATCGCCAATTCGATTTGCGAATTCCGCGAGCCGCGTGATATATTAGTAAAAGAATCTTTTCGCCCGTAATAACGAGAAAGAGAAACGGGTTTGAGGTACAGTGGGCAGGATCAAATTTCTCCTTGCCCGTATACTGGAAGACGCCTCCGAGATTTTAAGGTCGCTCTGATCGTTCTACCAGAAATTTCCCTTCCTCTTGCGGTACTTTTTTTTTTTTTTTTTTTTCACTTATCTATTTTTTCACTTTTCCCACCGGAAATTCCTCGGGGCGTGTATTTTTTTCTCACTTCGTTTTTATTTCCAACGGGAAATATTTCATTCTAAAGATTTATCTCAATATCGAAAGACTTTGTATTTCACATTCTTTTTTTCGCAACAATTGAAAAAAATGAATTCACGATCGAATTGAACTCGGTAAAGGTTTGTAAAAAAATGTTGTAACATCAGGATGAAAAGAAGAGAAAAACTTGTGTGAACAAATAAAACTTCACGTCTGTGTACGACGTAACATACACAGAGATTATGGGTATACCTGTGACATTCACCGAAAGTCTTTATTCGGATGCAAATGCGTGTATAATTTGAGAATTTGTATGCGCCGCACTCACCGCATTGTGTTTTTTTTGGTTTTTTTCTTCATTATAACGCTTATATTATACCTATACAAGTATATACCGGAGGGTTAAAAGTAGGTTCCCAATTTTCATATGGTAATTCGCGTGTAAACATCGCTCAGGCTTGATGCTTATACATGTATGTATTATAGATTTCGACTTTCAATGCGTGTCTGAGGTGGTAGGTATAAGTACGTGTGCGTAAATACAACTAGCGTCAAGTGTCGCCGCGTGTCCTCGAGTCAAAGAGGAGGTCCTTCTCGGCTCATAAGGATAAAAATTGATTCCTTTCTTCTCAAGTTACACGATTTATATGCGCATTTATACACACCGAGGAAGACGGAAAAATAGAGGGGAAGAGAGAGAGAGAGAGAGAGAGAGAGAGAGAGAGAGAGAGAGAGAGAGAGAGAGAGAGAGAGGGAATGTAGAAAGGATTTTCAGCGTTGAGTCAACGCAGAGAATCGTTTAGTATATTATAATGTAAAACTAATTGTGCAACGGGCGTTGACTTGAAAAAATCTGAATTTTTAATCGACTGAAATTTCTTTTATTTTTTTTTATTTATTTCAATATCAACAGATTGTAGAGCGTAGAATTTAGTGCATTATTATTAGAACTATTTCATCCGATCCACCTCGAAATGATAAAAAAATCTCGTGGGGGTAAAAAGTAAAATGGCCGATTGATAGAAGGACCAAAATATCGAATTTTTAAGGACACGCACTCAGAGAAATTTCTTACCGCAATCGAAAAATATTGTTTTAGGTAGAAAATGAAAATTAATTTTCTATCCGTTACTGTTCTTTCTCATTACGATCGCTGTTGCTGTATTTTCTTGCAACTGTTGCGAAAATTTAACGCTTGTGCAACGATAAACTGACGTTGAAGCCTTGTTTAACTAAAAAAGTAGAGTAAGAATTTTGCATTGCAATAACCAAAAAAGGATCGATAATAGCGCAAAATGGTTACGCGCACCGCGTTCTTCGTAATCCCAACAATATTCAAAAAGTTTTTTTAACGATACCTGTTTTACTCAATTTTTATAGTTACTATAACAAATGAAAATTTTCTCAGTGCGTTAATCTGATTTTCAGAATTATCATAATGCATAAAGTCCAAGTATGGAAGATTGAAAATAATTGAAAATTGAAAATCGCGACAAATTTTGGCATTCCATATTCTGACCTTTCTATTATCATCCTCCGCCATACTTCATCTTGCTACATATTTTAAATTCTATAAATTAAATCTTCGCTTCATTAAAAATTCCACATTATGGCGCATCTGTTACTCAATCTCTTTAAATTTTCGCCCCCACCCCGGTTCAAAAATGGTACCTGCTAATATCCTTCACACTCCTTTCGGGCCGTAAAAAAATATGCCTAAAGCTATTCGAAGAAGATGCGCAATCGAATTAATTCTTCTCGAGACGCGACTCGGATGTTGGAGGAATTTACATGTCTCTCTCTTACATACTTGTAAGAATAACGACCGAGTAAAATAAGTTATACGTGACGTTGCCTCGGGTTCTGGATCTGGTGGCCTACTTGTAACATTATTTCATCGGCACTGCGAACCCCACGCACAATGCTCACTGTACGATATGCTTGTAAACATTACATAAATATGTGTGAATTAATCTATACGCACACGCACGCGTGTGTTCGACGTACGATAATGTAAGCAATGACGTGCGAAAATTATGCGTGAAACGGAGTGAAAATTCAAACGGCGGAAACTTGTAACGTAATAACGCGAAGCTGATAATACGCCGAGTAGCAAGCGTCCGCCATCACAATGCGCGTACAATTAACGTCGCCCGCTCAATTATGCTAAATTAAACTAGAATTTATCACACTTATTATTATACACAGCTTTGCTGCAGCGCGAACGCCCGTCGCGATTAATCGCCTTTCGTAGGCTGAACTTGAAAGTTCGCGAAGTTGGCGAACTGCATGAGCGTCGAGAACGACGATTCGTGTAAGAAGTTGGAAATTAAGATGATGATTAAGTGCGATCAAGACTGAACGGTTTAAAGATTGTACGGATTCTCATTTTTCGAAAGAAGAATTTTTATCCAGCGGTGAAAATGTGTACGAAGTGAGAATGACCAAAAAATGATTGATATACTGTTAAATCGATTATTTTTCCCGATTAATCGAGTATAATCGATTGTTTTTCAAACTCGATTAATCGACCGACACGATTATTTTTTTTCATAATTATATTTTGTTTTTTACTCCCACGAACGATGCGATAAAATATCAATTCGTGTGATTAAAGTATCGATTATATTATCATTGTCTTACTTATTAATTACCTATTTGATATAATAAGTGAAAGATAAATG
Organism: Neodiprion virginianus; assembly: GCF_021901495.1. NCBI lineage: Eukaryota > Metazoa > Arthropoda > Insecta > Hymenoptera > Diprionidae > Neodiprion > Neodiprion virginianus. The sequence goes on along the minus strand of NC_060877.1, from coordinate 36,570,964 downwards.
AATATTTTCATCTGAAATTGAAAAATATATAAATTATGAGAAAAACTTTTCCGCTATTAAGACTACATACCGAAGCTTACGAAATTTTGGTTTCACGCGCACCGTTTCAAAAAAAAAAAATACGAAATAATCGATGCGTCGATTAATTTTTACCGATTCAATCGGGTCGTGTTCGATTATTTTTTTCGGCTTGATTAATCGATGCATCGATTATTATTTTCAGCTCAGTCGCCATCGTAAGTACGAAGTTGTCGATGCTTCGTACTTTACGTTAATATTTGCGTGGAGAAAGTTGCGAGCGTGGAACATGCAGCGCTTAAAGTTCAAGTGCCAGGTAAACCGATCGCTTCCCGATTTCAAATTCCAGCTCCAATTACGAATGTCTGAATATCGAACTACCGCCATTTTCGAAAATTGCAATTTCTTCACTTACGTGCCAAGGTGACAAAAGAAAAGAGAGAAAAAAAATAAACGACAGCAGCAAAAATAAGTTATCGTATGGGTTACGTATCGTCAAGCAACGCGAGGAAAAGCCCATTATTCGTTCGGCGATAACGAAGAAAGATATCGGGGCAATCATCATCAGGTGGGTTTTAAAAAGGTGTTAACGGTTCCAGGAATCGGCGATACAGAATTGCCGTAAGGTGGTTCCAGGATTTGGAACCGCGGTTAAACGATAAAATTGAGAAACACTTTGAAACGGGAAACGGGTCACTAATAATCATTACAGTAAACACGTTATACGTGCGATCCGGCATGTCTTGGCTCATAGTTACGCGATTTCTGGGAAATGCATAACTGTACGCAAACAAGTCCACCTCTCTGAAACTATTTAAATGGTTCTCACATCCAAACATCCACGAGTGCAGACAAAATTACAGAAACATTGAAATCCGCAACGATTTATGGCAGCAAGATTCGTTCCGATGTTTATGGAAACCCTCAAATCACTTTTCTAGCGAGAAGGCTTCGCCGCTCAGCGCCACCTGGCGAGTTTTTTTGTTCACAAAGTTCTTTATCCCGATAAAAAAAGAATCGAAACGCTTGAATTTTTCGTACGTGAAAATTCTCTGCAGTTTTATACACGTTTCAGAATATATAAAATTACCTGTAATACATACCGGATAATCTCTTGAATCTTGAAAATCAACCGCGCATGCGCGAGTTTTATCGGCTATTCGCGCAGGCTGGCCATCCGGAGTTTTCAGCCGTCAAATTTTGTTTCCGGCGGCGATGTAGTTGATGCGAATTTTCGAGGTTAGAATCCCAAATAATTGAGGCAGTGCCTCGGAAAGTTTTGGGAAGCATTTGTTATCGGTTCGGAAAGTTGATTCTTCAAAGAACGGTCGGAATTCAATGCTTTACGCTCTTTGAAAATTCAAACGCACACATTTTGCGTAGGTTGGCCCGCCTGCATCGCAGACAAAAATATCGCCGCGGGAAAATTTCGCCGACCAATGAGATCGAATTACTCGGCGCACGCGCGGTTCATTTTCAAGTTTCAAGAGATTGTCCCGGTATAATTGTAAATTATCCTCAATTATGTAATAGAGTCGCGTTTCCGGCTAGTTTCCTTTGTTCCTGACTGTTCGAAATTCGTTTATTGTCTGTATCAGAGATCGTTGTAACGATTGCGGTATTATTGTAGGTACATATATGTATATTCTTAGAGCGTTGTAACACAGAACGCCGCATGGCGTGTGTAATGCATACCCCTCTGACCTTGTCACACATAGTTAAGGTATTTTAAACGCGTTTGCCACTTAAGGAACATGTAGGCCTCACGCGCTGCGCAACCTTCGGTCTTATGACCATTTTCAGACTCCGTTATTACACCGGCTGCTTCGATATTCGACGACGGAAATCGAACTATCAAATCGCATAAAGCAACAGCCTGGAAAGCCTAAGCCGAGTGCTAAGTGAAACGAAAACTTGACGGCAAACGGACTGCGTCTATTTTCTTATTTCCAATTTCGCAATTTATCAATGCAAATTTATTACTTAGGCATAAAAGGCAGGTTCACCGTATTTACGGTTTTGTTTTCTGTCTCCAAGGTTCGTCGTTAAAAAAGTAAACCTACCTGCATTACCGAAATTTTTCTAATTTCAATCAACACGAATTATAGATAAAGTAAATTTTACGCCAGTTTCAGAATGTACGGAGTTGATTTTTGTCTCAGCGTCCGATTGCATGAAATTGATGTTCTTTTTTTGTTTACTTTTCGGAATTTCGCTCCATCGTAACTTGAATTTTCGGAACTTTGAGCCGCCGCCGTACCGACCGTTCGAAACTTTGTTGTTACGTAAAGGTTTGATTCATTCGCTTCAAGTTTCGCGAGCAAAATAATTCAAAATTAGGCGCTTTCGTAATTTGTCAAATTCGCAACTTCAACCCCGCCCTTTTTAACAGTTCGTCGAGCTTAGAATTAAACATACACGAGTAAACGAACATCCATCTTCACTCATCACTCGCTTCCGGCGAAATCAAACGACATCTAAACGACGGCTTATGCACTGTATAAATAATTCAACTGGCGCGTATAACAAAACCGCAAATGAATCATGCATTTTTGGTCACGCCGCGTTATAACGTGAATTGCATAAAAGCTGACGCTTTCTCAGAAATCAAATTACCAGGTATAGCTACACCTCGTAGTACAAAGTATGTGTACAACACTATTTTACATGGAATAGAACACAGTCACCGTCTGTTATCAAATACCCAATATACGTTACGTGTGCAAGATACACACACATGTGACTACAATGTATGCGTACATAAGATGTGACGACGGAACGAAACGCGTGTCGTGACGTCAAAGATAACGCGCGTGATCGCGGCACGTATGTTCTGTGTACATATTTATGTAATATATATACACGTGTATAACTTACGTACGTATAGAGTCCCAGAATTCTCAGCGATAAGAAAAATCAACTTGCCCGCGCAATCCGTGACGGTCTTTTTTTTTTTTATCTTTCCTTCCTTCTTTCATCTAGGATTTCTCTCTCTCTCTCTCTCTCTCTCTCTCTCTCTCTCTCTCTCTCTCTCTCTCTCTCTCCTTTTCTCTGCCATTGTTCACACTCGTATTAGTCATTTTCGTGAAAATCAATTCTAAATCGAGAAAACAAATTTGCGCTGGAGAAATAAGAAAAACAATTATACCTTATACATATATATATATATTTATGAATTCGATTCCTGCACCTAATTGCGGTGTAAAAAATTATCGCCACGAGCGTCTGAATCGACGAGGACAAGATTTTTTTGATTTTTTTTTCCTTACCTTAGATATATTGAAGAAAAAATTTGTCAAACTTCACATCCCGCGTGGATCGAGTCACGATCGTCGTTTTCTCAGTTTCAGCTGCTTGTTTCCTCCGTTAACCGAGACTCGGAGGACGAAAGAAGAAATGCAAGAAAATAAAGCGACAAAAAAAAAAAAAAAAGAAGGGTCAACTCGCGAAAAAGGATGAGAGACGAAGGAATGTTCGCACAGGCAGAGTTAATTCACTCAGCTATCAAGCGTATAAGCAAATGTTGAGTGTGCCTTTACAGCTGCATGTACTTAAGCATCTTGTACATACATGTTAAATAGCGATACAACACATTTATACATTTTGCACACACGCACGGATTACTTATAGATTTTACGGTATGTGTTGCCCGACTACAAACAACGACGGGACAGAAACGAAGCCGTTCTCTGTCAGCCTCTGTAAACAACAAACACTTAACAACGATTCGTTTATTCAGTGGTCATACCTTATACGTACATACTTATCTTCCTTGAAAATTCCGCGGCAATTGAAAATCCGGCCCGATTTTTAGTGACCGCGAAAATAATTAAAGTCACGATTTTATACATTCGTTATGTATAGAAGGTTTTCTTTTCGCGATATTCCGGAATTCTTTAACTACCGGCAAGTATTGTACCGCAAAATTTTCGTTCGCTTTGGGATTTTCACGATTTTGTAAGAAATAAATCGCATCAAACGGGGGAAGAAGAAGAAGAAGAAAAAAAAACAAATAAGGAACATTTACGGGGTTCTTAGCGTTAATTTTTATATGCATATACAGATCCTGTGGAATATTACAATATTTCAATCCATGAATAATGTTTTGATTGGTACAATACACGATATTTCGCGATTGCTTTTTTTTTTAGCACTTTTTTGCATCGCGTTTTAACGCATCTATAATTTTTTGGTCGGCTTTGTTTTTTCATTAACGTTAATTTTGTTCTTTTCAAATTAGTCATTATCATCATCATTATTATTGTTATCATTATTAACATTACACAGGTACCAATCGTAAAATTTAATCGCGACACGCCAAGTTTATTTTATGTCCGTATAAAATATCATATTTCCAACGGAAATTTTTATCTTCTCATTCGTCTCGGCGTTTAGAAACGTGATATTCTTGCAATAAATATAAAATTTTCTTATCGTTCAAACTACTTGATTCTCAAATATATACACGTGCGGTCTAATATCGCAGTAATAATATATACATTGTACTTTTTATTCTACACGATTTATTATCCCCAGATTATTAATTATATTTTCGAATATTTCTTATCTAATTATACCACCTGTACTATTATAATCGCGGCAGATTTTTTTTTTTTTTTTTTTTTTTTATATTCAGCACTACGATTGACAAATCGATCGAGAAATTTTCAATGATTCTTATCGAAATCTCGGTACAAAGTTTAGCGTTTACCTAAATCACAAAAGTGTTTACCAAAGTTGTATATAGGTACGCATATATGTATACGAACACAAACACACATAAACATTTCGAAAAGAGGAGGAAAAAGAAGCAGGAAAATAAACGCGCAAGATAAGACAAATGAGAGATGAACAAGAAGAAAAAAAAAAAGGAAAAAAAAAAAGAAATAATAGTAACTAAACAAATAACGAAAAGAGAAGAATACCGTACAAAAAGCAAAAAAGCAAAGCAATGGAATAAGGATGGAGAGATAAAACGCATGCAGGTTTATTTTCGATGGTTATACAGACGGTTCATTGAACCATCGAGGATTATACAGAGTGTAAAACGTATAACGCACGTATCTACCTCTTACTACATTATTACTATATATATATATATATATATACCTTGCAGTGTGTACATATGGAGCTCTGCTTGTATTAGATTAGAGATTTGGGTTGTCGATGTTTGCGCTTATAAACTGTCACGCATCGGTGGAATATTTTAGTGAAAAATATGTTCAAACTTAACTAATATACGTTATTGTAGGACTCGTTTTACGAATGTTTAATTTTCGAGTTACACGCGTTATGCATTTTTACGTACGAATTTACGTATCACGGTGTTTTATACAGTGACAATGAGAGAAATTTTTATTTCCGGCTACCGCTCGGTCCGTAACTACTTTCATTCCTTACCACAATCGAAAAATATACTTCTAGGTAGAAAATGAAAATTACTTTTCTATCCGTTACTGTTCTTTCTCATTACGATCGCTGTTGCTGTATTTTCTTGGCAACTGTTGCGAAAATTTAATGCTTGTACAACAATAAATTGACGTTAAGACCTTGTTTAACTAAAAAAGTAGAGTAAACCGAATAAAACGATTTTGCGTTGCGATTACCAAAAAATGATCGACGATAGCGCACGATAGTAACGATACCTGTTTTATTCAATTTTTCTAGTTACTGTAACAAATGAAATTTTTCACACTGTGCGTAGTTGAAAAATAATTTGAAACAAACAAGTAGGATAATTGCAATGAAAAGAAAAAAAAAATAAATAAAAAAGAAGAAAGAACGAAAACACTCGTCAGAATGATGAAAAAAAATCTATTTATACGTAACTTCTAGTCGAACACGTAGATTTGATTGAAATTTCAACGACTTGAATCGAACGATTAGTATTATTATACCTCGCGGTAATTATTACATTCGTATTGTACCGTTGAGAAAAAATGAGATATAAAATTTTTTTTCAAGTGATGATTATTCGACGCTTCTTTTTTTATTTCCTTCGCTGTAGACCGAAATTTGCGAGCGTCCTAATCGCATCGTTGTTTGTTGCGTTAAACACGATCAGTCTTTCCTTTTTTCTCCTCCTATTTTCAAACATCCTCAACTATCAAGGCCCCTGAGATAAGACTGTATAACAGGGCAGATAACCGAGTGATATATCGCGTACGCGATAACTCTTCACGTACCCCGTATAACACCTACGTTATCATAGCTCGAGATGACAAAATTGCGCCTTGAAAATTGTCGGAACGTCCTTTAAGATCCTCGCTTTCATCGATCGATCAATTTCTAGAAACACGATAGATTCAGATACCTGGATAATTCGATTAAATTCTGTGTTCTCACTAATATGCCGAATCGTCATCGACGCAACTTTTGAACATTGTTCTTCGGCCCTCGCTCCAAATACTGGTCAAAGTATAAGTCTGCACAATTATCTCTCTCTCTCTCTCTCTCATTCTCCAATCCGTTTTGCACAATCTTAATTTAACTTTGACCAATTTCACGCGATCGTATATAATTCGCAAGTAATTATACAGCAACGGTTCACATTACACGCGGATCCTTGATTAAAAACCGCTTCAATTTCAACGTTCTTTTCTATCATTTTTTAAATTCTCTTCAGTTTCGAACGATTCTCCGCTATTCTATGTACACCCATTATATATCCATATATTATATGTACATAGGTATATATTCGCATTATAACTACAAATTGAATTTATCGCCAAATAAAATATTCCTATTATACATACCCTATAATTACACGACTAGCCATCAATACGTATTAAAAGTACATGTGGCTTTTTTTTTTTTGATGATTTTTTATACTTCTTTGGGCGCGTCAATAATTTTCTCTCCGCACGGTTCTTCTACATATATTATACATATACAACGCATATTCGTTCCTTCCTCGCACTCCGCGGATTATATTCTTAACGGTGAAAGTTTTTCCTCTCCATATAATACGGAGATTTATTTATACGAGTTGGAGGTTGAAGTAGGTTCATGTCACCCACACAAGCACGACGCACCTTGTACGGAATCGCAGGTTAAACTTTGCCCCTTGTGGACAAAACACTCCAAGCTACATCGACGTGTTGGCAATAACTTCTGCGAATATTGCTGCGACTACCTTTAATGTATGTATATATATATATATATATATATATATATATATATATATATATATATATGCATGTATTCCGTTATTACAACAAAAGAAAAAAGAGAAAGAAATGAAATGGAAAGCGTTCCCTTTGTGACTCTGAAGAGACGTAGCAATATTTCAACGTCTTGTTTGAGGGAAAAGAAGAAAGAGCGATGTAAAATGTAATTGATAAAAAGACAAAGGCCAACGTATAAAATATTACCGTAAGTCTGATACACTGGATACATGAAACGCTTGTAACGATTCGAGTAGTTATCCAGTCAGTTTTCAAATAGTGAAAAACTTCCGGAATCTTGCAGTATTTTCGTACCCCATAAAAAAGAATATTTCTACTTGCGGTTGGTAAACAAAAACGAATAAAATCAAAGTTACCAACTACAGCAAGAAAATGTAGCGCGAATTGCGCAGAGATATAGAAACTGCTTGAATTCTACGAATTTACTAATGCGATTTCGTAGAATCCGTGCAGTTTGTTTATTTCTACCTCAGACGAAAAGGTGCTGGGAGTGTTTTTGTTCAGTATTGTATTCGGATAAAATGTGGATGCGTCAAAATCGAAATAGATCATACCCTTAAATCCTCGTTTGACTAAAAAAATACACCAGATAGTCGCGGCCTCTAAATGCTTCGTTAAAATAGAAGCCTGTTTCGACTTGAAGAAGCGCCTAATGTGGCTAGACGCTGTTTCTGCGATACAGGCGCGTATCGAGGCCTCGCATCGGTCCAATTTAAGGAATTATTGTCGTTACTTAGGGCCACTTAGGGCCCGTACTGCACGTACGAGTGTACATGTATTATATTTTTGTCAAGGGAGGCCCAGAACCACTTAAACACTCTTCGCCTCGTGGCGATAATCAGCTATTCATGCTCCTCGCTCTCTCTCTCTCCCTCTCTCTCTTCTCTCAAACACACACGAAAATGCCCCCGGCCAACTACGGGTTGACCTTACCTAATTGCCTACCTTATTTTCAGTCACCTCTTTCTTCATCCCCCCCTCCATGAGGCTGACACTGCGATTTCAAAACCGTTGCACTGGACGCCGGAACTTCACTGTTGCACAAATAATTGTCACTGAAATTTATAATTAACAATTAATACTGAATAAATATATTATTTATCGAAAGGCAGATCGGACAACGCTTCGTTATCTTCTCAGCCATTCAGATTTTAGATTCGATTTATTCTCACCGGGACCTCACCTCACTGTTTACAATAATTAAGGTAGGTACACAGGCGGTTCATTTCCCTAATATGAAATCAACGCACTGCGCATCGACACTTTTATTAAAAGTTATATTTGCCGACCGGCGGGTTTCGCAGTTGGCTCAAGACTGAGCCGGGCCATTGAATTATGGGTATCAGACCTGTTCGAATATCAACGGAAACAGACAAAATTTCAACAAGGTTTCGATAGATCCTGACAGATGGCTAACGATGCGTTACGATTATATAGAAATTACTATTATGCACACGGAGATTGAACGCTGAACTTTTCATTCGGGTTACGATAATATCTCACAGAGTATTTGTAACTGGTAAAAAAAAAAAAAAAAAAATAACCAGCCAGAAACTTCGTACGAAAATTAAAGTCTAAGAATATCGATACGATTATATGTAAACAATGTTCATTAATTGATTACCGGTGATTCACTATTTTTTCGGAATCAAATCTGAAACGAGTTTTATTTATGTAGAAATTTTACCTGTCTCTGATCAACGTATCATTTGTTTCTCCTGTTATATGCGTCGCTAGTCATTGACACACAAAATTTCAACACAAAAGACGCTTGTTTCAGTTTTGATTAATAAATTTAAACAAAAAATGAAAATAGCGAGCCACTGGGAACGTATTAATGAACATTGGCGTACTTAACTCAGCATTGGTGGATAAAAGGAAAAAGAAAAAAAAAAAAGAAAGGAAAAGTATACAAGAAATTACATTGATAAATCTATTTGTCGAGACCTCGGCGAAACGCTTATCGACTAAACTTGATGAATTACTTTACAATAATCCGTTGGAAATAGCGGCACTGAAATTGAATCTTTATGCGGGTAATCTCCGTGAACATTTATCGCCGTTTTATTCAAACATGAGGCTGATTACTTGGACGTTACATTCTTCCTCGCGATATTACGATTCGCGTTCTTGGATTATATATCATTTGTACATTACAAGATACTTAAAAGGTAGGTATACAGAAATACATGTACGGTATACTTCCGGTATAAGATAAGTCTTCGCGGTCCTCGCGTAATTGCACGCGGTTATTGTGTACGTAAGGCGCGGTTTAAACGCGTCTTGTTTGCGCCAAGTTTTCAAATGTGTTGTGAAACGAGTTAAGAAACACAGCTCATGTCTCCCCGCGAGCTGTAATACCCGCTTCTATAAAAGTAGCGATATCGAATTGCGACATTCTTCGCGAAAAAAAGGATAACACTTACATACCAACGTGCAAAAGAGAAAAAAGAAAAGATAAAATAAAAAAACTATAAAAATAAAAAAAAAAAACTGACAGTAATTTTGCGGCCCTAATCGCCTTGGAATCGCGATTCCTGGTAAATATATATATATATTTGTATCCATATATATGTAATATGTATGTATGTACGTATAAAACGTACGTTACACACACGTCGTTCAGATCAGTCAACCGTTTTAGTTTTAACAGCGCGCAGTTAAAATTTTACGGCCGCAACTCTACAACAGCTATAGATCGCGATATCCTCCTTACCTCCGTAACTTCATACTCCGCATTGTAAGCTCGCCGAAGGTCAAAACTTGCGAAATATATAGTCGACGAGCCCTGCCAGTGTTCTATTTGATTCCCGCGCCTTTTCCGGCTCAATTTGTCGGCTCAGACGTCGTCGGCCGAGATCCAATTACCGGACAGACTCTGCAGTTTTTGCCTTCATTTAGAGACACCGCGTTTATCTTCCCTCAAATTATGACCGTCGTGTGATCGTTAGAAATCACTCGATTTCGCGATTCTCGGAGATTTTTAGGGTCAAATTCGAAGGTTCCTAAACTCCGCGTCGAGTCTTTCAACATGAATAACGGCTTCATGGTTTTGGGAACGCACGGAAACATTTAACCTCAAAAAACCCAGCTGCGTGGTGACAACATTAGCGTCTAGTATTTTCTATTTCAAATTGATAAAAAAAAAAAAAAAAAAATATGGAAACGCGTGTAACTTGAGGTGTTAAATGGTACTAACCGGAACTAACTTTACCGCCGATTAAGATTCTCGGAAATGAACGTTGTTCGCTTCACCAATAACCCGATATAACAATAAATGATTTTGAGGAACACCGGATTTGGAACACGAGATCGGCCCTCATTGGCTCGATTCTTGATTAGTGGCGAAACCAGCCACAACAAGAAGGATCGACTCTGCTCGCCCACGCAGCGAACTTCGTTTGTTTACGAACATTTCAAAAGGCAAATTATTAGAAATAAACGATTATTATTAAAATGCAGATACCTGATGCAGACTGCAGCGCTTTGGGCTACTTCCCTCCTTTCGAACCTCGAGTTTGAATTTTTTCTATATTTTTATTTCAGGATTTCTTTCGAGATATTTTTTCTCCCTTCGTTGCACAGATCAATACGTAATTACAGAGGCTGAGGTCCGTTTCCACGATAAGAAGCTGTCCGGTTACGCAACATTGCAGCGTTGAAGTTGCAATCCATAAAAACCAACGTGTTAATGCAGCATTACGTCTACTGAATTAACGATCAATTATTTTTATCGGTAGTACTCACGTTTATGTATCTATAAGACTCACCGCAGTATTTGTCAAATAACTATCTTATAAATCTTCACCTGGTTATTCGGTTCGTCAGAACAACGCTCGTAATTTAATAGCAATGGATTGGAAATAATTGTGAAATGAAGTTTGATGAAAAAAAAAGAAGAAAAAAAACAACAGAATTTATCCAAATCATATTATTCTAACAAAAATTGAAGCCGACTTTTGTACTTAAAATTTGTGAGTGAGGGAAATTCGAGTGGTGATATATACCACACGTACGAAGATGAAAAGAATACGATCTGAAGATGTTTTATAATATTATTGAATTTTATTTTCATCATGTTTCATTGAAAAATAAAATTATTCGTAAAAAAAGATTTCTCCGTCTGTTGATATATAATATATATATATTTATATGTATATACTCGCAATCTTATTATACTACGTAATAATAATAATAATAATAATATTAATAATTGAATAAGGTTATATATCTCTATAAGTGTGTAATCGTCATTTTTACTGTGCACGATAATAAGTCTAATGGGGTTTGTTTTTTTCACTTAACAACTAAATCACATTTGGTTCTTACTTTCATACGTTTTTTGTGCAATCATATAATATTCGTATAATCTTATCACTTATCTCCAGTCACCCGAAACTCTCAAGCACACTTCCTTATAGGCTTAGCAATATGTTATATATATACATATATATGTATTTATTGTTGTTTTTCGTGGAAAAGAACCAGACAAAAATACAAGCGAGAGACGAGCAAAGAAAAAACACGGGTAGTTCCAGAATAAAAATTTTCAAAAACACTATTAGCTCAAGCTTTTAAATACGTACTTTATACATACGTGTACCATTATGTATACATATATATATATAAATGTCAGAACAATAATAAATTGCTAAAAATTTTAACTTCATGTTTTTCGCAGGACTCTTGTTATTCTCGTGGCGATTTGTTTTCTGTTAATTTTAATTCATTCTTTCATATCAAGAACAAGGCACAGTACAGGCAAAGTTCAGGCGCGTTTGTATAATAATATAGCCATGCAACATAACATGTTTTATAGAAAAACGTATTACAAGTGTAAAAAAGGATTGTTTTTTTTTTTTTTTTGTTTTGTTTTCTTGTTTTAATATTTGACTACTTTAGAATAAAAATTTTCCCTAATTCTCTTCCAACGAGAAGCTTAAACGATAATGGTATCTACGTAATATACTATATATAATATATATATATTAGATAATGTTTAAAGTCAAAATAGTACCAAGGGACACATCTTGACTAAAGATCGTTTATTAAAAAAGAAACAAAAGAAACAGTGAATAATAATATTTTGTCAATCTTTTAATCTCAAAGTCAAATAATAAATACCTAAGACTTTTGTAACAAAAATTGTACACTTACAATACAGTACAAATAAATATACCTATAACATGATAATTATATAACCGTCAAGTTATGTCCCGTAAACTTCAATAGAGAGGAAAAAAAGAAAAAATAATTATTGTTGGTTTTTTTTTCTTCATCTTCAAGTTTTTGTTATAGAAAATATATTCGAGTTTCCTTGCTTTTGTATCTAACGATAAGACGGCGAAACGAAGCGCGACGTGTTTAGATTGTATAAACATGTTCCTGCGATATTTTTGCATCTGAAAAAACACGCCTCAGGCTATCCGCAGCGACGTTTCGCGATAGCTAATGAATGTCGGCAATGTTTTGAGTTACAATGTCGTGTGTTCTGAAAACGCGACCGCGTAGTTAAACTATTCAAAGAGAATTATACACCTAGATTGTCAACTATCATCGTACATCGTTGAGAATAAGTCAAGTTTGTGTAAGAGGAAAAAAAATAAGGAATAAAAAAAAAAAACAGGCAATAACAATATAATAATTAATTATACATATACACAGATATAATAATATCATTATTTACACTATGTATAATGATTTTTTCAATCTTTCTTATTCCTCCTTCCACCACTTTTCAGTATGTATAATATTTATTTCGAATTAACGCGTGCAAAAAAATTCGTACCATGTTACCCGGAGGGGGAATTCACAGCAGAGATTTGTTTACCTTAGAATGTTCGGTATTGTTTTGTCTGTTTTTTCCTCTCTGCTACGTTCATATTCTTCGATGAATATCTCAACTTCCACATTGGTAATTCAATAGAAAAACGAATATAACAATCAATACATATGCATGTGCATAAACGTAGGTACGACTGAATATGGCAAGCTGGAATGGCGATTGAACCTTTGCACAGTTCTCGGTGTATAATAATCTCAATCGTCCTGGCATGAAATCGGAAATTCCACGCCTAGTACGGACTGAGTTTTTACCCATCGTTCGAATCCGTTGGTTGGTTAAATATTCGCCAAACATTCGTTGTTTGCACAACTTTGGCAAAGTTTTCCAACTAACTGAAAAGTTCGAAAAACAGCTTTAGCGTTTCCAAGAAACCAGCTCACGAGTATAATTCACTTGTACCGCGCTGCTTACACTCAGAGAGAAGTCTCGCGTCGTATCTGCTATTTCACCCGTGCAAAATACACGACAATTTTAAGCAAACGAAACAAGATCAAGAGCTTAGGAAAGAGAAACAGATATGAATGAAAAAAAAATTAAAAATTTGTTTTCTTCAAATACCATGCGCAATAATCGACCAAAAGCATATTGGTCCGAATATATAATATAATAATATATCTCAACGAAACGTGTTGTCAGTGTTCATATGTAATGTAGGTATATGTATGTATAAGTTACGAGGGCATACTGGACAGGACTAGATGCACAAATGACAAAAATATATATATATATATATATCCAATATACAGATGCATATGTATATATACATGTATATGGAAAACTTAATCTCATAGTCTCTGGCTTAAGTGTATTTACAGGGAAAAAGTTCATCGAGGTTCTTGGGGGGTTTTTTACAATTATTATTTTTTTTTTTCTTTTTTGAGGGGCGTGGAGCGTCGCAAACTACTCAAGGCGCACGACGCGCAATAGATGTAGTAACAGCGCAGGTCGAGGACGAGAAAGAAGTCAGGCATCGCAGGCAGGTATGTATTCCTCGAAATGAGAAAGATCGTCGATGATGACGCGTGTAGATCGTGAAAATCAGCCGGTGATGAAAAATGGAGACTCCGCGACTCCGCGACGCCGGCGGCCGGCGTTCACTCCGACCTGGCGACGCGCTTGCGCGACCGATACGTGTGTGTTTTAACTAACAAGTTTCGTGTCGTCTCGTTCTCCAAGATGGCCGCCTACAGCGATCACCCGAGGTTGCCGGCGTCTCGCACGCAGGCGACGAAAATGCATGCGCTATGGCGAGGATATTGTCAGATCCTCTCGTTCGCAATTCGAGCGTTCAGAACTGGCTTACGGGCATTATGTGGCAGCCCGAGTGCACGTGGTCCATGACCTGCTCCTTGAGGCGGCATACGTGCTCCTTGAGCCGGTTTACGACTGCGCTCAGCTCGCTGTTCTCGCCCTTGAGTATCTTCACCTTGTCCTCGAGCCTCGATATCCGCTCGAGCTTGCGCCTTCGGCACTTGGAGGCGGCCACGCGGTTCCGTTGCCGCTTTCGCTCGAGCTTTATTCGCTCCTGGCTCTCCATGTCGATCGGAGACATCGGCGGCGAGCTCGACACCGACGGCACCGTCTGCGGCTCGTCCTTGATCATCATCAGACTCTGGCTCAGCGACTCCGTGCTCTGGACGCTACCCGGCGGCTCGAGGTTCGTGTAAGTCGCCCCGTGGATGCTGCCGGGTTCCTGGGAGCTGTCCGAGTGGTGGAGCTCGTTCAGGGCGTCGACGAATCCCCTCGCGTAGAGCTCCTGTTCCTCCGTAACCGTCTTCGGGAACAGTATCTGCGTCGTCGGCGTCGGCATCGTCGTCACGAGCCCGTTCTGTTGCGCTATTATCAGCTTCTCCAGCTCCGGCGAGCCCAGCTTCAGCATGTTTAGGTCCGGCGAGCTCAGCACCGGCGCCGCGTTGTTCAGCGCAGGTGGCAGGGGCCCGAGTCTGGGCCTTTTCGCCTGCGTCGCGCGCTGACCGTTCAGGTCTAAAGTCAGGCTCCGTTTAAGCTGGCCCATTCCGCTGTCCGCGCGATTAGCCGCCGCGTATATCGCACTCTCCTCGTAAAACGTTTGCTCCATCTGCACCGAGTTACGCACCATTTGAATGCCCTTATTATTCGACTTCTCGGACAATACGTTGCGATCTTTGCAAGATCTTTGTCTTTTGTTTTTTTTAACTTCTTTCTATTTAGTTCCACAACCAACGGAACAACAACTCTCTCGGTCGGTAATGTCCGGGCACCGATTATTATCGGTTAAATTTCGTAGCACTATTTTTTATGTTGTTGTTGTTGTTCTTCTTCTTATTCTTCTTTTTCTCCTCACCACGAGTCAGCAACATCGAGCGGAAATCATTTGGTAGTCCGTTGATTTGCTCTCTTCAATCGCGATGTTCGTCGAACCATACGAATGTTAAAAACAGACAAAAAAAAAACAACAGTCACACGTACATCGCGACAGCGTATCTATTACAGCAGATTACATACGTGCACGTACGAGTTTATTATTTATTTTCCTCCGCGCCGCGCGCACACGCGTTTCGCAACGTTATTACACGACTGTGTCGCTTTTTCCTCACTGAAGGGAATTTTAAAGTGGGGAGAAAAAAAAAAAAAGAAAACGAAAACGAAACTGACCACGATTAAAAGTTTCACCTCCGTTCGCGTTGACTGGTTTCTTTATTTTATTTATTTATTTATTTTTCTCAATACGTGTATTCACATGTATACGTATAATATATTATATACGTTCAATCACGTTGTACTTCAAACTCTCCGTCCGATTGCACGCGGTTCGCCTGAATGTCAACAAAACAATGACTCACGACGGACACGGAACAATGTAAACAGGCCTTGTGCACCGATAATCTCGGGCGTGTAAAGTGAAAACGGACTGCCCGAAGAGCGCGGCGCAACGTCTCGGCAACTTCTGAACACCCAACTAAACTTACAGCCTTATATCCCGTGACTCACTGGGTCTAAAAATAGCCGTGTCCTCATCGCAGAGCCGTCCGATTGGTCGCCGGTGTCGACACAGCCCGCCTCCGATTGGCCGTCCGATTCGCGCTACCAGGAATCGTCTTGCGCTTGCGCGACGAGTGGCGTTCGAATCCGCGGTGGAGGGAGGATTTGAACGCCAGCTAACGGCGCGATCCGCTCTCACTCTCTCTCTCTCTCTCTCTCTCGCTGCCTCCCCACTCTCATCTCCGCAATGTACGTTCTTCTCTCTTTCTAGGCACCGGCTGCTGCCCGAGGGGGAGCTTCAACGGACATCGGTATTCACCCTCGACGCTTTTCTCCGCCGACACGAGTCGGGAAGACCCCGCAGATTTTCGCTCGTGCGATCCGAAGGGGGTGTCAAGTGCGATTATGCCCGCGAGGCTCTGAACTATAAATGCACCCTGTACCGAAGACTTATGGTTTCTTTTTTTTTTCTTTTTTTTTTTACAGGCAATCGCGCAGCTGTTCGGATTTCCGCAAACCGACACTTGCGGAGATGGTTATAGATGTTAAGTTTCCGCACGGATCGATAGATGTTCGCCAAGCCGTTGCATCGTTAGGGGCCATACTTAAATTACGTAACAAACGTAAGGGAGGGGGGGGGTCAGACTCGATTGTTACACTTTGTTACGATACGGGGGAGGGGGTCTTTTGATGCTTGTACGTAATTTTTTGAATTGAATGTAAAATTTTTTGATAATTAATAAAAAAATTCAAACTGAATTCTCGCGCCAGATTCTGTTATAGCCAAACCTTTAACATTTTGAAACTAGCTCGCTGCGGTAGCTCTTGGCATTAGATCACTCAACTTACAGTAATTAAAACACTTAATAATTAATTAATAATTAATAAATAAAAGAATAATGAAAAATACAAATGATTTTAATAAAATTTTATGCTATTTCGTTATTTGATTCCGAAAAATTACGTACAATTTGGGACGGGGGGGGGGGGGGGGGTTGACATTTTGTTATGATCTGATACACAGGGGGGGTAGGGGTTGAAAAGTTCTTCAAATTCCGTTACGTAATTTAAGTACGGCCCCTTATTCTCTCTTGCCAGTGTCACGAATCATGTAATATCGAGCATGAGATATGCTAGGTAACGCGTTTACATTGACTCGATTAACGGAACGATCTGTTTCATGACTGTTAGAAATTAAAATTTTGGAATTGACTGCACAGATCACTCTCGAATTGTCAACCTACCGATTAGTGTTCTGGTTTTATTTGTTGCGTAGGTTGTACGATTTCTAATCATTTGACAAGCGAATGAAAACATTGATCCATATTAAATCACGAGTTCGTCGCGATTTCGATACGTGGATTGAACTGTAGACTCGGGATTTTCTCGTATCGATCTCGTGACGTCGGATGGTTCTAATCGCTAGATTCTTATATCTCGGATGATAAACGTTTTTACAGCGCGTTCTTAAATTATTTTCACGGCAAGATTCGCCGAGACGAGAGAATGAATTTTACCGGTGGACTGCGTGAGCGGGTAATGTTCGAAAAGGAAGTCCCCCGCTAATAGGGCAAGACCGGAGTAATGCCCCTTTAATCAAAGTCAACTCTACCGGCCGCGTTTGAATTGAGGAGGCTGAAGGCGACTGGCGTCGGCTCATTTTAGCCGGGCTGCGCTTCCTCTTCGTTTTAATATCACAGATATGGCGAGCGTATACGTGCAGCCAATAATACTGTGAATAACACACTCGGTTGTAGGTTTTTTCAATGTATCGTAATTGTAACAACAGCGTCCATACTAATGCAGATAAATACAATATCAGCGGTGAAAATTTGCTGTATTTTATACCCCGGCGTTTACGTAAGGCATAATCGTGTGATTACTAACTTCGTTACATTAATTAAAACCAACTTGTATCCCACACTCGTTTCTCGGACGTACGTATCACGAGGTATAAAATTAACATAGCACTTTACACTCTAGTCAAAACTGTGAGAGCGTAATTTCAAAGGTTGTATATTTTTTCTCGGCATTACTCGTTCGCCAGGTTCTGCGAGATGATTAATTTGGTACAAGAGCGCTGCATCGCTAAACGGTTGGACTGGTTCAATCACGTTTTCCTGTCAACGCAAAGTCACCTACAATGCAGAGAATATCAGAGCAGCAGTTTTCTTTTCTTCCATCGAGTAAACAGCGTATTTTCATCGGCATATACATGCACGGATGCCATTCTCGCAGGTAGATCGAAGCTGACGATGAGCCCTGAGGTGTGTGTATGGCGCACCTTAGCGAATTGCAGAGGAAGAATTACGTGCAACAGCAGCAGCAGCAGCAGCAGCGGTACCGACAGCTTTTCAATGCCTGACGCCGTTGGAATTTTTATACCGGCTTTGTGACCGTCGGCGTACATGTCGTATTATACCGATGGATCGGCCTTGTACCACAGACCTATTTAGGTATTATCTGACCGAAGCGATTCACCGAGCCTGGTCAAGATCCATTATATCGATAAATCAGTCTAGGATTAATGCTGCTGCAGACGGTGCAACTGCTAAGGCAATTACGTCCGGCAGCTCTTGGGAATATTCAACACCACGCGTTTGCGGATTGCAAAAAATTTCGCTCCGCGCAATCCGCAAGACATCACTGCACGCATTATAATTTTGAAGTACCATCACGGATTTTAAGTTTAATACGCATATTTGATACGTTCTTTTAAATTATATACCCTGATGGGAAATCGTTCTTCATATTCTCGCCGATGTGATAATTTCAGTATGAATATATGATTCGTTACTTTAGAAACGACTGAGCTGCGTTATATAAAAATATTTATATACGATCCCCGTAATAAAGTTATATTGATATTTGATATATTGATATTTTCCTTATTATCGTCGAATTGCGGCCGAACAGAGGTAAAAAAAACTGCGAGACTCGTATGCGAGACTTACCGCAAAAATCAGTATTTTTAATGATGATTTAGTATTTTCAGCAACAGTAAATTTACCATTATGCAATGCAGG